>NW_025401997.1:101667-131413 GCF_020080835.1 Cotesia glomerata
TGTTATTTGTAAATGATATTGTGGTTTACTGATATAGACAATTTATTTAAACTATATTTTCGAATACTGGCTTCTTTTTGAAATGATAATCGCTTGTATTTCTTACAGAACGGATTTTGTATTTAAAGAAAATAGTTGCAATTTCTGATTTAGGTTAGTTTTATTTTGGCTAACCTATTAGAAAATTTAAGTGTGCTGCCATCCTGCGTTTGGTATATATATTGTGCTGCCATCTCACAATTCTTGTGCCAATGTCTATGTCGTATGGATTGTGTCTAAAGGTCAACAGTGACGCCGCATCAGCTGTCCAAACAACTGCTTATTGTAAACACTACTTTCATAACACATGTGTGAAGGTGCGATGTTGTTTACCATCTAAGGCACATGCAGCCGCTAAGGTTAAGGATTGCTGTCCGGCTTGTGTCACTGATGTATCACCGATAATAAAGGAAATTTCTGAGAAGTTAAACAAAATAGATGGAGTAGATAAGAACGTGGCTAAATTCGGAAAAAAGTTGGACAAGTTAAGATGAAACTATGAAATCCGTCGTGACAAGATTGACAAACTGATTTCTAATTATGACCATGTTTGCAGAAAGAAATATTAAGGATTTGGAGGCTAGGGTTTCTAAAAGTGAGGAAGCTCCAACCTGATGGTGGTAATAATCTTTTGGAAGAAGCTAGAATTATTGCGAAAAATATTTCTGATGGTGATTTGGAGGCTAGAGTAGCACAGATGGAATCACGTTCACTTGCGGATGAGTTAACGATTACTGGTCTTCTGGAGTAAGATGGAGAGAAAGCTTTCCGACGTCGTTGCACAATTAACACCCAGGCTTTAGAAGGGATGTTCAGTTACTGAAAATGAGATTGCTCAAAGCGCGGAACGTTTGGGTAGGAAGAGTAACAGGGAGCCATCGCAGTGTTTGCGTCAAGTTCAATAGCTTTGAAGCCATGTTGATGAATGGCATTAAAAGTATTAAAAAAAAACAGGCCAAGTAAAAGTTGAGCTTACTTTGATGCCTGGCGTTCTCAGGTCCAGGATGCGGATGCTTACTATATATCTTCATCTTAGGCATCCGTCATCTCTGTATAGGCAGCTAAAACCTGGCTCGGAGGTCCTGCAAAATAAGTACCCGACAATTCATCCCTAAAAACATTTTGAATTTCTGAATACTTCAGTAAATGTCAGGGTATGCAGATGAATTGAACCACCTGGCCTAAGTTTGAGACCTTTACAGTGGGAATAGGCCCACTGCAGTGATTTAATTCACAAACAAATCTACTGCTCCCTCACCATCTTCATCAATGTCCAATCTCGTGCATCATCGCAGAGTCCTTCAACTCGATTAAGTAATTTAAAAGTTTGTCAGCAAACGCTCAATCTGCTCAGAAATGAGTGTCATTTTTGGAAATTTTCAAAGTATTTTAGAGACTCATAATTATGACATAATTGCTGTTTCGGAAACGTGGTTGAATCGGTTAATACCTGATAACATGGTGTCTCTCCCCACATCACACTCTTTACATCGCCCATGATTGCCATCTTCGTAGTGGAATTCCAGGCGGGTAGCTCTTTATGTGCGAAATAATATTAAAGCTAAGCTGTTTGCATCTTTCAGCAAACTCTGAAGACAAACATCCTGGAATAACTTATTCGTTGGAAATATTGAGTTCATCAAAGCAAAAGATACTAGTTGGTGTGGTCTATAAACCCACCCAACATAGGACATTTAGATGATTTAGAGGAGGAGATGGGAAACATGTAATGGTGCCATTTAATAATATTATTATTGTTGGAGATTTAAATTCAGACTTAAGTAAAAAGAATTTTTATGGTGATCGAACTGCGGGAAGTTTTGTGATTGTTTAGACTTGCATATTGTTGAGTATGTCTCCTACTCATCACTGCCAAAAAACTCGAATTCTTGGATTGATGTTTGCATTGTGGATGATCTGGTCCAAGGTGTTGGCGTCAGAACAAATCTTCAAGAGCCATTTATTTCCTGATCATGACTTAATTTCTGTGACTTATAATTACAAAGTTGAAAATACAACAGCTGAACAGCTTTTACATTCAGAAATTGAATGCTATTGATGATGATAAGCTGCGAAGAAATTGATGTGAAAGATATTTATTATGAAGCTCTGAAGGAGCTGGGCTCAGTTGATGAAATGAACACTTGTTTACATGCACACCTTGAACGTATTATAAATGCTATCGCGCCTGAAAAATTGGTTGTTCCGCGTCCGACCACCGGCTCCATGGTTCACTGATGATATTAGAAATCTCCAATGTCGGAGGAAATGAGCTTTATCGCATCTACAGAAGGACGGGTTAAAATGCTTATAAAGAGTACTCTAAACGTCAGGGCGATTGGTTAAAAAACTTTATTACTGAAGCAAAGAAAAAATACTTTGACAATCAATTAATTAATGCAAAAAACTCGAGGGAACTTTGGAATGATCTAAGAAGATTAGGCATTGTTAAACAGAAGAAATCACAAACTATGTATTATAAAAGTTGAATTGAATGTATTAAATGAATTCTTTGCACGTGCGTCGGGTAACGTCATCGATTCAGATGTTGACACGTCAGATATATTGTTGGTTGATAATAATGGCGATGAATTCACTTTCACAGTTAGAAAAGTTTGCACAGAATTCACTTTCACAGTTAGAAAAGTTTTCACAGTTTGAACAGTTAGAAAATCAATTATGAGATTGATGTTAAATTCATGTGGCTCGGATGGCTTTTCTATCAAGTCATATAAATGTGTGCTGCCTTTTTTTTCAGCAAGCAATTACAGACCTCTTCAACGTGTCATTAACTACAGGAGTCTTTCCGGAGAATTGGAAGCTATCACATGTGATTCCTATTCCAAAAAAGGCTTATCCAGTAAACTGTGAAGATTATAGGCCTATATCGCTGTTGCCAAACTTGTCAAAAGCCTTGGAACGGTGTGCTCATGACCAAATTGTTAAATATATCCAATAACAATAATTACTTCGATGAATATCAGATTGCAACATTTCGTGGAGGTTTGGGTACAGAGACTGCCATTGTAAAGTTCTCTGTGACGATCATAAAGATAAAGCAGTGGAATGAAAGTCCAGGGTTTTAAAGTACGATCTCGTTTGAACTTAGCAAGGCCTTTAATTCTGTTGATCACAAAAGATTATTATGTAAATTGTCATCTATGAACATGTCGAATTTAGTTGTTGATTGGATTGGATCTTATTTAGCAAACAGAAAGCAGTCCGTACGCTCTGATGCTTGAAGGTAACTCTCGTCGTGGGAAGAGAAATTGTAAGTAATTGTACCTCAGGAAAGTGTGCTTGGTCCGTTATTATTCTTACTATACATTCCACAGATCTAGCTAAACGTTTAGGATTGCCAATACTTATTCTACAATAACTGCCGATGACTTACTCATATACCTTTCTTGTGCCATCTTTCTCAAATCAGTGTTTGTGTGAATAAGCTTAACGGTGAAATAATAAAAATCACAGATTGGTGCAGAACTAATCATCTAAAAATGAATCCTTCGAAGACGAAAAGCAATTATTTGTGGAAGTAGAGCAAAGGAGTAGTAGGGATGAGTGCAGACTAGCCGACACAATCTTTGTGGAGGGGTGTGCTATTCCTTATAGTGGCACTGTAAAATACCTTGGGGTGACTATAGATAGTACTCTGCCATGGGAGAATCAAGTAACAAATTTGTGCAATCGCGCTATGAGTATTCTAAAGCACAACTAGAAATAAACAATGAAATATTTAGTGAAAGTTTACGTATTAAGTTAAATATCTACTTTAATAATTCCTCTCTTTGATTATTGTTGTGCGGCGTATACGAATATATCAAACAAATTATTATTAAAGATGCAGCGTAAATTGAATTCATGTGTTAGATTTATCTATAAAGTACCAAAAATATGAACATGTTACTCTATATTTCAAAAAGTTAGGTTGGCTAAAGTTTGCAGCGAGAAGAGGTTATTTCATTGCTTGTCTGTTTTATAAGGAAATTCGACTAAATTATCGGCGGTACTATTCGGCTCAAAACTAGGTCTTTAAGTGCCTGTAGCACTGCGTAGAGGTGATGTCCGACAAGACCATCTTCGCATACCGCAGGCTAATTGTGTCATGTATGATAATTCATTCTTAATTCATGGCATACGTATCTGGAATGCAATCGGACAGCTGAGACTGTATGTAGATAACCCGGTTGAATTTAAAAATGCTTTGCTTCAATCACTTTTTGAACATGACAATTAACAACGCAATCTTTATTTTGAATCTTATTTAAATATTTTTTCTTGTAGAATTATTATGACTTTAAATTAAGTTATTTGTTTGTATTAAATAATCTATTTGGATTTCATAACATTTGAAATTAAATCTAATTGTAAACCTTTAATTAGTTGAGGGATCTTGTAACCTATGTAAACCAATGTAATTTAAATATTGATGGCTTTGAGGGAGCTTAGGTTCCAGAGCCAAATAAATTATTTATCTATCTATCTATCTAATCAAATGTAAATTATAAATTATCATCAATCATTGATTTTATGTTCTTTAGTAATTTTAACATAAAAGATAAGTAATAACTGATAAAGAAATTAAAGGATTAAACGTTTACGTGTGTAAAGCAACACCAGGAAGTGGGAAGCGCAAAAACTTATTTACGAAATAAGCACAGAAAAAGCTGCTGAAAATGAAGACTTTAACAACTGATCAATATCAATCCGAATTCACAGTTGAAAAATATGCTTCAACATGACCCACAACCTCCCGCATTTCATCAAAAAGCATCTGTTCTCACGCACTGCAAAAAGCTGAGTTAATTCGATCTTGAGTACCCACCATAGCGATCCAATAATATCTTTATTATTATGAGAAGCAACACGTTACTGGCCTGGAACATTTGCATGATTTGTCATTCTCTCCATTTTCATGTAAGACATTATTGGACACATCATCAGCGTGAGATGTTTACATAAAAATGTGCTGCTCAGGAAAATAAGGTTGTATATTTATTGATGCAACTGGTGGAAGTTTGCTCCCAAGTTTATTAAGCTTTTCAGACAAGTCACGTAAACCACTTCCAGCTCTGTTTTTGGACCTCACGTTGCCATCAATATTTCGGGACAACAATTTACTACTGGCCAGATGATTTTCTGGAAAGACAGGACACGAACGTTATTAATGCAATTTCTGGAATGATTGGCTTAAATATGGATTTCCTCAACCAAAAGAAGCGGTTATGGATTCAAATGTGCCAAGCACAGTTAATTGCAACTATAACAGTTTTTACTCCCTATAAAACGATTGGACAATATGCTGATGCTTGTTTCTCGGAGTCAGTCCCAAACTGTTATATCAGAATAGATGTGGCACATTTCATCCATATCTATGCGAAATTTTTAAGTCAATCGAGTAGGTTGGTCAAAGTTTTTTACTTAGCGTGCTTAGGTAAATTAATATGCATGAGAAAGAAAGAAGTCCGAGATTATTTAAAAGCGATTTTCACTATAGCGCTTAGTAAACGAGTCGGAAATTTGCCTTCAGTACGTCTATCACCATGTCAAATTTCCAAAGACTTTTTGAGGAATTCGATCACAGGTATACACTTTAAAAATTACAAATAATTTATTAAACAACTGAGAGTTGTTCTTTTTTTTTTTTTTTAATACATGATAACTGTTTATACAATAAATTTTACAGTTACTAACTGGAAACTTTACCATTGAAAAATTAAATCTATTGAGTTACGATTAAAAGCCAGATCTTGGAGGTATTCTTGATTTGAAGAATTGTTTACAAAAAGCAGAATTATATAAAGCAAAAAAGACTTGTATAGACCTAATTAACTTTTTTTGTCTTCTTTAAATGTATACAATTTTTTTATCTTCTTTAACTTCTTTAACTTTTTCGAAGAGGGTTATTTTATTTTTAGACAACTGTTTAGATTTAAATTATCATATCTATCTCATTCCACTTTATTAATGAAGGTTCAATTGAGGTTCTTGTACATGAGTACATTTAAGATATATGGGAATTTCTACTTAAATGATGTTAAGTTATCACATCTAAGTATTAAAAATTCTCTTTTGTAACTTCAATCGAAAAGAAACAAACTTTTTTTATTCATGATCGTTATCTATTCTACTTAAATACTGAGTATTCCTTTGCTGAATTGAGTTTGCTTAAATTTTACACTCATTCAATTAATCAATCATCAAGATAATAATTCCTTATCCAATACAATTTTCATTATTTCAAAATTAAATTTTTGTTTTGTAACGGGTGATATTTTGCTCAATTGGCGCCTTAAATTAATTAAGTGAATTAATAAAACTAACTAATGAATCTAAATTAATTAATAAAAGGGCGCCACCGGGAGCCTTTGTAATCGCGTGTTCCCGGAACCGGAACCGAGAGCTGAAGCTTATCTACAGGGAGAGAGAGTGGAGGAAGGTGATCTGAAATAAATAATAAATTTTTAATTAACAACGGTATCGCCAAAAATTTATTAACAAAATAGAAATAACAACTTATTCACTCGCACGTACACTGACTCACTTAAAACTAATCTTAACACTACAACTTAATACTACCGAGGATTCCGGGCTGGAAAACCGACGCCTCAACAACTTAACCTAGGTAGCCAGCAAAGCACTCGTACAGAGGCTATCGTATACGAGGGGCGATGTGTAAAATTCCTTATAACTAACGCAAAATTCTTAGCATCCTACAGTACCCTCATATGGAGCGTCTATACTGCAGTTTCTAGCTTACTACCGCTTTGTACCCCAACTTGGCGTCTATACAACGGCTTCTAAGGTATGTTAATTACTCTACTCGGCAAAACATCAACAAGTGAGATCGTTTTACAAAAATTCTTAATCCTACAGTACCCTCTTATGGAACGTCTATGCCGCAGTTTCTAACTAAGTCGCGCGCTTTGTCCACCGGACCCTCACGCTCTTAGACATGTACAGGAACTACTCTACTCGGCAAAACATCAGCAAGTAGAGGAATGTGCACACTCACACACACATATCCCGCACGATCTTCACACACTTAACCCGCTCACACACACACACACACACACTGGCTCTACTTAACTTTTATTTTTGACTTATAAAATTAAACTCCAAAAAGTACAACATTAATTTTACTAAAATTTTTCAGTCATTAGCTCGCAAATAAATCGTAAACCATTTTCACAACCTAATTTAATTCTCAAAAAATCTACACTAAAAACCGATGCTTGAATTTATTCCAAATTATCCACGAGTTTAATACTCAACATTAAATAAATTTTTAGGAACAATATCGACGCATAAATTTATTTCAATTCAACTCGTAATTTATTTCTTAAATTTTGAATAAATTCTTAAGAATATTTCTTTATAAAATTCTAACTACTTTTCTGGGACTTAATCCACGCCATTAAATATTTTTATAAATAATTCCAATAAAATAATACTTTTAATTTTCAATAGTTCAATATATAAAATGACCACGTGGAATTTTTCGATTTATAAATAATTAATAAAACAATTTATCTCAATGTAAAATAAATTCACGAAAAATTATCCACGGGTATCCAATCTTAAGGGGTTAGGGGTAGTCAGAGGCACGAAAAATGAGAATTTTCAGTATTTTTTTTGCTTTTAAATCATGTTATTTTACAAAAGTAGTAATATGGCATTATTATACAATGTTTTGACTTGAAGTCACGAAAATTTCAAAAAAAAAAAATTTTATTTCCAAAGTTATAGCTGTCTGTGTTGACCCAGTTCCAAAAAAAGGTCCTTGCGGTGACAATCATAAGTCCTTGGAGATTCATCTAAAATCAATCGGATGAAAAAATTAGTTTTATAAATAGATAATCCTGGGCCTGATCGAAGGATTTTTTTTTTTTCAAAAATTAACAAAATGGCGGCCTCTGGAAATTTTTATCTAGATTTTTGGGAAAAAATCAACAGTTAATTGGTCTTAAAAAATCGAAATTTTTGAAAAAAAAAATCCTTCGATCAGGCCCGAGTTTATTATGTATTCTAAAAGCTGTATAAATTTTATTAAAATCTACTGAGCGGTTTTCGAGTTACAGTTGTCACCAGTTCAAAAACATTAGTTTTGAGAAAAACACGTTTAAAGTCATTGACACTAGATTCACGCACAGAAATACCGCTATTAAATTACTTACATCGAGTCATCTATTCCTGGGCCATATAATAGTTCTTTCAGCCATGGTGGAAGTTTCCAAAACATCAACTTGCTGTTGCCTACGAAGCATTCTGCCTTCCCGAGTGTTGAGGTTGCCGCGCTGACCTGCCACTTTCACACGTGCAGCATCCAATTTTCAGCATACCGATGGGAATTAGACCTACCATTAAGTCCTAGGGTATCCATAATCATTAATCACGAATTTGGTACCTTCATTAAACATACAAGCAGCTATGCATGCAGCACCTGGCAACGATTAGCAGAACTAGTATTCACGGTTTTTAAGGTTATTTTCCACACACTAGTTGGTCGGAAGCTCTCATTATTATTCTGATTGAATCCACCTACACATCTTTAAAGTAGATTATCATGACTGAGATCGTCGCAAATCGGTTTAATAGCTTTTAAAACATCAGGAGGTAAGGGAGAATAATCCCGAGTATAAGCGGCACCGTTTCCTACTCTGCTTCAGCGCGCTGGTAAGCCACCAAGAACCTTCGCCTTTGGGACAACATATCATGATTCGGATTTTCATCAGTCGAACGGTGGTGGTAAAAGCCGCCATAACAGCAGACGCCCACATCTTCAATAGAATCGCAATGACGACGTATTGATAAACCATAGCACACAGTCAATTCCACCTATTACTTTTCCTGCAAGCTCACCTCCACCATCAAGACCTTTTCGTTTAGTTTTCAGAGTACGCAGTCGAGTTTCCGCTTCTGAACATGGCACACCATACATTCCTTTTGGCTTATGGCCGCATTTTGGTCAGCATCTGCTTTTACGGCACCAGAATATTAATAACAGAACTCTAAAGGGGGTTTCTTGAAGCTGCCGTTAGCTATTCGCTCTCGAGCGCTTTGAAGTACCTGAGCTCTCTTTCGCGAGCAGTTTGTCGAATAACTCAAACTAATTATCGGATCGACTTTGAAATTTTCAGAGAATATTTTTAAGATAATACACAAAACGAAAATGCAAAAAAATCAATTGATTTTTTGAAAGTACCTGACTACCCCTAACCCCTTAATTACGTCGAAGTTCAGTAGCCAATTCTGGCAAATTATATTAAATAAATAATACTTTCTTGTAACAAATAAAATTGAAATAATAATGGCCCACTGGTTTTTACTAATAAATTATCACGTGAAATAGAGCTGTCAGGAATTTGCGCGGCTCAAAAATTGGTAGCTCACTAATATTTTATTAATAAAAATGAATGGTCAATCTAGGATGTTAATCCACAGACTCGGTAGAATCTGGCGCCAAGTTCCGTTCAAATCAAATCTGTTGTAAACGGAGCGCCAGACCACCGACTGTGTTTACTGGAAACATTACGATATTTTGAGCGTTGCAAATTTTATTTAATTCAATGGTACTTTTTTTTTTCCTAAATTGGTTACAATAGTAGATTATACCTTATTTTACTGATATTACTCAAATTGGCACCGGAAGTTCTGTTCAAATCAAATCCGTTGTAAACGCATCGCCAGACTACCGATCTGTGTTTAATGTGGAAACATTACGATATTTTGAGGCCGCAAAATTTTATTTAATTCTATGGTACTTTTTTTTCCTAAATTGTCTATTACAACAGTAGATTATACCTTATTTTACTGATATTAATTAAATTATAATCAATTATAACACCTAATCTACTTGAAATTAATAAATTTAATGAGCACAAACTATAGCAACGCAAAAATTTCGATCCTGACTTTTTTTCGATGGGGAATGGTCAGTGCCACAGACTAGATAAAATAAAAATGTATAGTAATCCTCCTATAGATACGCAACTACATTAAAAAGGCGGTGACAGCTTGCATCTACGGCCGTCAGGGGTTGCACTGGAATTATTATTTTTGTGATGCACCTAGTGCATCCAACAGGTGACGCTACCTGTTATTAGAGCGCTATCTATTATGAGAGCGTGAATTCAAAAGAAATATTCAAATTAGTAAATATTAAATGATTAAAATCAGTTAAATTTTATATTCGAAGTAAATATTCAAATCATTTATTTCATGCTTTTACTCTTACCAGTTGTAATAAACATCTTTTGGTTAACTCTGTTTTATTTACAAAAGAAAATAAAATAAAATAAGGGAAAAACATATTTCGTTACAAAAGGACATTGTAACCGAATTTTCAGAACCCATAAAAGGTACTTGAGTAATTCAAGGACTATTTCTCGCCACATGGAATTTAAAACCCTATGAGGAAAAGTCGTAAAAGACACGTGTGAAACTCAATAAACCCTTGTTCTAAAAGTAACAAAGAATAATAAAAAACCATATGTAACTAAACAAAAATAAGATTGTTAAATAACATTTACTATTAAAATCTAACTTTATATAATATTGAAGTTGAGCAAAATTAAGTTAAAATAATTAATAATTATTATCTTGTATTTAATTTATAATTAATAATTATTATTTAATTTATAATTAAACGATAATGTCTATTCTTTTATACATGATAATAATTAAATTGACTTATAATTTTATTAGAAAATCCGATTGTAAAATAATAGAAATAATATTTAATTCAAGTTATTAATTAGTCAAACTCAAACATTAATCCAACATATTATAAGCAATATAATATATATATTTTCATGTTATAGTTTATTATAATTTTTATTGTAATTTAATTTCAAGTTAATTATAAGTTAATTTTATTATAAATAGATTTTAAAAGGTTCTGTTAAATTAATAAAAATAGTTAAATAAACATAATGACTGTATTGCTAAAAGTGTATATTAGTGAAGTCTAACTTTCAGGCCGATAGGCTGAAATAAATATATATAGATATAGAGAAAATACATGTTAGTATATAAGGATCATTTATATGTAGTAGAAAATGTGTGTGCTTATGTATTCCTTAGAGTGGAAGTATGTATGGAAGTTATGGTGGGAGAAGAACGGAGTTTGAAGCTCTTCGGAAAAACTATGTAACGACACTTCTCACCGAGAGTTTAGATTGCTAAGATCACGTCATTGTAAACCTCAATTTTATATTTTGAAGCTTTTAATATTTTGTCAACTTGAATAATAAATTGAAACCAACTAAATAATTTTGATCAAAATTAAATAACGTCTAAATAGAATTCTTTTATTTAAAATGATTCCTTTCCCGCACTGAAACCGAGTATTTTAATGCTCCCGAGCGAAAGAACTACAGTAAGTAAAGTTTTCAATAAATAAAAATAACATCCACTAGATGGAAGCATAACAATACATATATTATAGAATAGATATATACAAATAATATATATATTTTTGTTATATTTTTTTATATATGTATATGTACAATTTTTATGCTTACTTGCTTTCTGATTTACACGAAAAACATTTAATTTGATTAAACACGCCCACCGTCTAGAAGAGCAACTTCATATTCCAGGCATTTTAATAACGCGCGGAAATTCAAATTTCGAATTTGTTATGAAAACTTAAATTTATATTCTTCTATTATTATAATTATTTCCAAATCGTGCGAGAGTTTGAACGAAAAAATTTAAATACAACGTTTGTTTTAATTTTATTATTAATATCCATTATTTAAAGAAAATAGTCCTTTTAAAGTCCCGTCCGATTTGTATATAGTGACACTTACTTATCACTACCGACATCCCAAATTTATAGTTGTAAATAAGATTTTATATCACTAAAATAAATTTATGACAGAAGCCTGGATGTTGTACAGATTTTTGTATAACCTCTTAGTATGTTAACATCTGTAATTTTCAGTAACCGAACCTTCAATCACAGCTTATAAATTTATCGATGTTCCGGTCTGAAATGATATAGTTATAATTGAAACTTTTTAATTAACTTCAATTAAAATTGGGTTCTAATAATAATAATAATAATAATAATAACAATTTTATTATCATGATTTCATTTATTTTGTTTTAATGCGCAAACATTTAAATTTAAAAATTTCTATAAAATTTGTTATTATTAATATTATAAATAATGATAACATTCTTATTAATTTCATTTTTAAAAACCCCGTAAAAATTTATACGTAAAAATTTGCACAAAATGATTATTTAAATTTTATCATCAATTATTTAATGAAAATAATCACTTTTGAAATTCCCGCTTCACTTCTTGCAGTGACTACTTGCCTGCCACTTCGAGCATCCCTCAAAGCCATAGCTATCAATTATTCAATGAAAATAGTCACTTTTGAAATTCCCGCTCCACTTGCTAACAGTGACTGACACCTCTCTGCCTCTACGAGTCTAGGTGTTGCAGATTTGTATGTTAATTTTAGACTTCAGGCTAACGGGCTTGTATATCTTTTTCAGTAAACGAACCTTTAATCATAACACCTAACCCCATCAATGGTTCAATCTGTTATAATATTGAGTAAATGTAGCGCAATTATTAATATTGTTAGTATTTTTTTTTAATAGTCCATGAAAATTTAAATTAAAAAATTTTTATTTAAATTTTACTTTCACAATATTAATAATTCCTTTCAGAAGCGCGCCAAAATTTGAATTTTTAAATTTCAATTATTATAATTTTATTTTACAAATGGAATGAAAAATAATTTATCATAACAATTTTTTTAGAAGTGCCTAGAATTTGAATTTATTGTCATTATGATTACAGTAATTACAGTAATTATTATTCTAAAAAGCATCCGGAAATTCAAATTCAAATTCTTAATACAGTAAAATCTGCAAAGATGTTACCGTAGTTTTGACTCAATTTTCTCGTCAAATACTAATAAGAGCAAGAAAAACAGCCTGCGTAACTTTATACAGCTTTTTCTGTAGTAATAAAAATAACAACAGTATAATAAAAAAAATATCGAACAATGACCGTAAGATTTCTGTTATTTCTCGGTAGTGGGCGTGACAGATTTTCAACAAGTGGAATTAAGTGATTTGAGTGTCAAGTGAAATTATGGGGGGATAACAATGATGTCCTCCAAGGGTCACTATTGTTATTCATTTCGAAATTAGCATTCTTGACGGCGACATTTTCGTAAGTATGTTTTGTTTTATATTTTTTTGTTGTTAACTGTGATATATTTAAATATTTATTTATATTAAATTATTTATTTATATTAAATTAAAAATTTGATCAAGTGATTTTATTTAATTTCTAAATTTTAAAATTTCCTGTTACTCGTGTCATAAATATGAATTATATCACGTACTTTTTTTTTATAATTAGGTTTACTGGACCAGATGGCAAATAATAGACCGTATAATACGTGTAAGTATGAATTATGTTTAAATTTATTTTCAATAATAACAAAATATAAAAAATTTGAAAAAATATTTTATCAAGAAATTTTTAAGAAATTATCAAGAAATTTTTTTTTCTTAATTCTATTAATGATGAGAGTTACAATAGTAATAAAAAGTTTTAATTTTTTCCATTTAGATGAAGGATATCATCGACGAGAAGATCCAGGGCAACGGCAAAGCTACGTGGCTCACTGGGTGGAGGGCCATCAGTTCCGGGGGTCGGGATATGGAAATGGACATAATAATTACCATTATTATAATCCATATGCCAATGGCAACTTTTCATATCCACCCCCACTGCAATCAACGGCAATGTGGTACCCTATAGTAGCAGGTAACTACCCGCAATTAGTAGCGGCAGGCAATTATTTTCCGCCACCAGGAGTGGAAAATCAAAACCTCCAGCCTCCAGGAGTGGCAGGCACTAATCTTCCACCACCAGCAGCGGATCAAAACCTTCCGCCGCGAGCAGCAGAAAATCAAAACCCCCAGCCTCCGGGAGCAGCAGGCAATAATCTTCCACCACCAGCAGCAGAAAATCAAAACCTCCAGCCTCCAGGAGCGGCAGGCAATAATTTTCCACCGCCAGCAGCGGATCCAAACCTTCCGCCACCAGCAGCAGAAAATCAAAACCCTCAGCCTCCGGGAGCAGCAGGCAATAATCTTCCACCACCAGCAGCGGATCAAAATCTTCTGCCACCAGCAGCGGCAGGTATTAATGTCCCCCCACCAGTAGCAGGATACCTTCAGCCACCTCCTGGATATTGCGTCCCTTATCCTTGTCAAAATAACTTCCCTTCACAAGCCAACGAAGATGAATGGGGAGCCTTACAACCGGCGTCCTCGGTCACAGGAGCAAGATCTTGTAAGTAGCATATTCTTGTGTTCTTCAGAAAAAAATCTAGTTACATAATTTCTTAACAAAATATTTCTTTAACAAAATATTTCTTGTAGTTATTTATCTAGATCGATATTACTCATTTTTTTCGGTGTGAATTTGGTGAGTGTTGAGAAATTTACTATTAGAAATCGTTTGTCGTAGGAAATATTACGTAATCGACAAATTTGCGCGTTAGATTACACATTTTGGTTTAAAAATAATTGTTAAATCTTTACTGAATATATCTAAACTATAACTAATTCTAATTTTTTGACTTCTTTTTTAGACACTTCTGCACGTCATAGTAGTGCAGGACAGAGGCGTGGTTGAGGAGGGCGTGGACGTGGGTGGCGTCCTTATAATCGACGAGGAAGGGGAAATGTTTATTACATAAGGATGGGATGATTAAAAAAAGAAAAATATATATTATATCACTTTTAGTTTATATGATTAAGAGTTAATATATAATTATAAAACATTGATACAAAAAATTAAGTTTACTCGAGACAGAAATTCTCAGGTCAAAAATAGTTTTTTAAATATAAGAATTTCCTCTCGATTCAACTTAATTTTCTTATCAGTGTAAAGTCTGATCTATAAATCTTCTTATAAAGTTTCATAAAAAAAATGTTTGTTATTATTTTAAAATTGTAAAACACTGATAGAAAAATTAAGTTGATTCGAGATAGAAATTCTTAAGTCAAGTTAATTTAGCATAAACAAAGATCAAAAATAGTTTTTTAAATATAAGAATTTCCTCTCGATTCAACTTAATTTTCTTATCAGTGTAAAGTCTGTTCCATAAATCTTCTTATAAAGTTTTATGAAAAAAATATTTGCTATTTTATTTATAATTGTAAAACACTGATAAAAAAATTAAGTTGATTCGAGATAGAAATTCTTAAGTCAAGTTAATTTAGCATAAACAAAGATCAAAAATAGTTTTTTAAATATAAGAATTTCCTCTCGATTCAACTTATTTTTCTTATCAGTGTAAAGTCTGATCTATAAATCTTCTTATAAAGTTTCATAAAAAAAATGTTTGTTATTATTTTATAATTGTAAAACACTGATAGAAAAATTAAGTTTATTCGAGATAGAAATTCTTAAGTCAAGTTAATTTAGCATAAACAAAGATCAAAAATAGTTTTTTAAATATAAGAATTTCCTCTCGATTCAACTTAATTTTCTTATCAGTGTAAAGTCTGTTCCATAAATCTTCTTATAAAGTTTTTTAAAAAAAATATTTGCTATTTTATTTATAATTGAAAAACACTTATGAAAAATTAACTCGATTCAAGGGGAATTCCTTTATTTATTCAAGGAACTATATTTTTAGTCTTTATTCATGTAAATTTTACTTGACTTAAGAATTTATATCGTGAATCAAGTTAATTTTTTCTTTATCAGTGAAAAATTGCTTTAATAATATTTAAAAAAAAAATTGCTGGTCATTAAATTTTAATCATAAAACACTGATACGAAAAATTAAAATGAATCAAGACAGAAATTCTTAAGTTCAGTAATTTATATATGAATAAAGATCAATAATAGTTTTTTAAATGAAGAATTTCCCCTTGAATCAAGGTGATTTTTTAATCACTTGATAATCTTTCCAATAGTATCTTTTTCATAACTGATTATTTTTGAATAATAATTAAACGAAAAAATTCTTATTTATTTATATCATTTAGATGCTCCACAAAAAAAAAGCCTTTTATTCATTCTTAGTATTATTATTTTGCGTGAAAATCTTCTGTACATATTTATAAAACTCTCTTGAAAGTTCAGCTTAATACCTAATAATTTGTTTTCTAAATATCCGTTAAATAATAAATTTTTAAGTCGAATAAAATGAAATTTCGAAAAAATAATATTATTATTAACCACTCTAAAAGCTTCATACTAGTTCATATAAGTATCAAAAAAAAATAATTAGAAAAAAAATTCAATTTCTAATAACGCGTACATTATATAAATAATAGTCGTATGAGATGCTTCCCGTCTTTTATTTAACTAGTAGTATGTTAGTAGTTGCACGCAGGTATCACTGCTCGCAACTTGAGCGGACATTTGAAAATAATCTATGTGCACATTGAAGATATTTACCAATTTATGAGATATTACCATTTAATTATTAAAAATTATGTGTTTAAAGAAAATTGTCATTTTGGATTCCCGGTTAATCGATAGCACTGACATCTGAATGTGACTACTAAAACTTTTCTATGTATTATAAGTGAACACTAGAAATTTAAATAGCGCGCTACGTGCGCTCCGAAATTTCAACCAATAGGAAATCGTGGCCCGATTATTGCGAGTTTCGACTTATGACTAACTTCAAAACTTTCATCTATTTTATTTTAAAGGATTGACATAATAATAACAATAATAATAATAGTAATTAAAATATTACCATTAGTTATCAATGATTAAATTCATTTTGCTATTGCTGTCGAATAATTGAAAATTAATTATCAGAAGTGAAAATATTAAACGAATCCGTTAAAGTTTGTTTATAAATTGGTTAATTCATTTTTACTTGATCGACTGATAATTGAGTTCAGAGCCTGTAAATAATTGATTGTATAACCTAATTGTTTTTTGCACTTCCAAATAGGTATAAGAATATATTAATCTATCGGGTAATAAGATTAAAGAAACAGTCTGCTGTGCGACTGGAAATAAATAAAAAAAATTAGCAGTCTGCTGCGCGACTGAATGAAAAAAATTAACAGTCTGCTGTGCGACTGAATACAAAAAATTAACAGTCTGCTGTGCGACTGAATTAATAAGAAAGTAATATTTTATTTTAGGATTTTTAGTAAGCACCTGAAGTGAATAATAAAAGTGTGTTTAGTTCAATTCTTCAACTAAAGTATATATAAATTGATAATTTTAACTAATTTAAATTAATAAACAAATTTTTAAGATTTAAGACTTCTTTGTTAATTATTTTAAACCTTCCTTGATTAATTAATTATATTTATCTTAGTTCATCTTGACTGACTAATATATAAGAAAATGTTTCCCCCCACTAAAGTAAATTTATCGATTATTGCTAATAATGAATGGTTAGAAGATAATCATATAGACTATTTTGCATATCTTCTTCACAGGCAGTTTAATTATGCTGTTCGAGAGTGTTGGTATGTGCAATGTCTAGATGCACTCCGCGAATTAGATCCTAGTAAAGAACATATACAAATATTGCATAGCAGCAATGCCGAGTATGTTTTTAATAAGAATTATAGATATAGTACTGATGGTCATTGGGTCTGCAGTTATTATGATACAAAAAAACTTTATATTTTTGATTCACTGAATGCAAAGAAAATTCACAAAAATCATAGAGATTTTTTAAAAAGATTATACCCTAATTTTATATTTAACGATACAACAGTTGAATTTCCTGATGTTCAAAATCAGCCAAATGGTATTGATTGTGGAGTATACACAATTGCATTCGCGACTTCATTGGCCTTAGGAGATTGGCCAATAAAATCATCATTTCTCTTTGATCATGATCAAATGCGTAATCATCTAATCAAACTATTTAAAGATGGTACTCTAGTTGGTTTTCCAAAATTACCTAATAATAATGAGAAAACTTCAAGGAAAAATTGGTCAACAGTCATAAAAGAAAAAAATATAGTTATTGGTGCTAGTAATCATAATGTATTTCAAATTGATGAAATTAAAAAAGTTGGCCTTAAATTAAATGAAAAGGTAATAAAACTGGTAAATGTAGATACCAATGAGTCATCGGATAATGAACGTAAAAGAATAATTGAACCAAAAATATTAAATAATTCCGTTCATAAGAAAAATGTAGTTATTAAAACAAGTAAAAACACAATAAAAAATAACAATCAATCATCAACTAGTCAAAAAAGAAAAATGGAAGCCTTAACATGTAATAATAATGATGCAACTGTAACTCAAAAGGTTATTTCTGAAAAAAATGTAAATGTTAAAAATAGGGTCAGCTCAAAAAAAATCAAGTTGCAAATACCGGTATCAAAGAGGAAAGCACAAACAACGTTAGATGAAGAATTACTGTCTGCAAAACGACGAAATACCAATAATAAAAGTATTTTACCCATCCTAAATAATAGGTTTTTTGACACAATAAGAAATAGAGGTCAATTGCAAGATGATCACATCTATCGATTTAAATTACTTTTAGCTAGTTGCTCAATTTACGATCATCGAGATACGCTTTTCTTAGAAAGACCTGAAAGAATTATACCAGTGCCACAATTACAAAAACATATACAAATATTATATAGTAAGTCTGATAGGCACTGGATATGTTCATATTATGATACAAAGAAAATTTATGTATACGATTCTTTAAATAAATTTAAACTAAATGAAGAGCAGACTTTGTTCTTGAAACACTTGTATCCTTATTTTGACTTTAAGTTAAATCCATGTATTTTCTTGAAAGTTCAAAAACAAAATAATGGTACTGACTGTGGTGTATTTGCGATTGCATTTGCAATATCTTTATTGTATAAGCAAAAACCTGAATCTATTAATTACAACCAGAAACTTATGCGTTACCATTTGGTCAAAATATTTGAGACAAATAAAATAAGCCATTTCCCAATAACTTTTTCTAGTTCTTCACTGAATTTGTTACCTTTAGATGTAATAGCAAGCAATGATCAAAAGGCTTATTTTCAACGTATTCGACGATGTATCAAAAAATCTACACTAAACGATACAAATAAAGAATTGTTAGATAACTGTGGGTATTATGAAAACAATTTTAATCCAGAAAAAAAATTATTAGCAAATCAATCTGAAAATTTTATTCATAATGATTCGTCGTCTATGCAAAGCGCTGATGTAACACATTCTACCAAATCGACTTTTGAATCATTAAGTATCGAAGACGATACTCTGAAAAAGAAGTTATTGAACGATCAATCTGAAAATTCCATACATAAAGATTCGTTGTCTATGCAAAGCGCCGATCTAATCCTTTCTGTCAAACTATCTACAGAATCATTGAATGTTGAAGACGATAATTCCCTTCATAAGTCAATGGCAACGAAGGCTGTATCCGTAACTGATAAAAATGTCTTGAATCGATACAAAAAAAGTTCTAATGACGTTAAAATCCTTAAACAAAAAATATTGACAACTAAAAAAATCGTGGCAAAGTATCGTCGGGACGAGTATCGGAAAAACAATATTGTTATTAAATCTTCAGAATATTATACTAAGCAGTTAGCCCAAGTTATTGAAGGAAAAATTAGGTCTGAAAAATATTTAAATGCTCAAAAAATTGTTAAGTGGTGTTTGTGTCAGAGAAAAATTTATACGCAAAAGTTAGCACATGATTTATATTTATTGAGAAATAAGGCTGAATTACATCTTTCGCAGATGACCGTCGATTCAGCCGTAACAGTAGATGATTATAAAACTATTTGTGGCCAATCATGTCATACTGCGAATACTGAATCTTATTATTATGATACATCATATTCTTTTGAAACATTACAAAATGATATTATTACTGTGAAATCATCAGGTCAATCTACTAACGTATTACCCTTACTGAAAGATAAAAAAGCGATAATAAAATGGCGTTGTAATAATTATTGTCGGGTATCGGAAGAAGTTGAAATATATAAGGAGTATAAAAATTGTCTTGAAGTATTAAAAACCAGGAATTTCCGGAATTGTAAAATTCTTCTTACTAATTTCTTTCCAAATCATTCAATTGATAAATTAGGCCATTACCATGGTTGTTACAAATGTTTTGGTTCATGCAAATCACAGTTTATATATATGGAATTATTATCACCTCATTTTCCTTCAGTTCGATATATCAAACAACTTATATATAAAATCAAAAAGGTTTTTAAAGATTTGAATCACTTACATACAGCTTTAGAATCTGCTAATTTGAAATTTTTGATAGAAATAACAAATAAAATGAAGGAAAACGGATCTATATTAGATGAACAAGAAAAGTTATGCTTAGATGAAGATAAAATACAGACAGAACATAAATCCGCATTTGTGGCTTTTACAAAGCGGTCCTTGGATTTACCTCGTTTTAAATGCATATATTGTCAAAAGTTATGTTTTAAAAGAGAAGTCACTGAAATAAGTAGAATGCATAATCCTATTTCAAATAGAACGTGGCTCGATTTGATTACTTTCATTGAGGAGAGAGATCCAACTCTGAAAAGCGACTTTATTTGTGATAATTGTTTACGCGAAATTCGTGGACAAAATACTGTACCTCCAGCTTGCATACTAAATAACATGTTCCTTAAAAAAATTCCAAACGAAATTATTGCATTGAATGAGTACGAAAAAGTTCTTATTCAGCGAGCAAAAGTGTTTCAAAAAATCCAAAGATTAGGTACAGTCGCTAAAAAAAATATACCCCACACTATGCGAATACAAAAACTTGTAACGGGTTGGTACCGTCCCTTGGTCACCCCTTTATTTAAATTTAATAATTAAGGGCACCACTGGAATTTTTATCACGGTTTCCAGAACCGGTCCAAGCAAGAGAGATGTCACAGGGTCGAGAGGAATCATAAAAATTTGACATAAATAATAACAAGTAGATTTGACATTGATCATGAATTTATTTTCTTAATTTTTACATAATTAAATTCTATTTTAATTCTCACACACACTCACATACCCGAAAAATTTTCTTAATCCTAACAGTACCCTCTGAAGGAGCGTCTATACTGTAGTTTCTATCATAGTTGCTTATTCCTGACGGTACCCTCATATGGAGCGTCTATACCGCAGTTTCTACCTAAGTCGCGCTGTCCACAGGACCCTCACGCTCTAAGACTCTAGATTTGACCTTGGGTGGTCGCCCGGACCCCTGCCCAAGGTTCAAACCGTCCTTAGCCCTTTCGCTGTCGCCCGGACCCTCACTACGGGACTAAGGAACCTGAAGTCGACTAGGACAGAGGAGGATACCATGACACTAGTCGACAACCTGCTAATACTAACCTCCTCGACAGCCCGTGAACGAGGAGTATATAATGTAAATTTAATTTTCCACACACACACACAATATAATAATTTCATCCAAACACACTCTTGACTCTAATTAACAATCATTTTTAAAATTCTTAAATACTTTTTTTCAATATGACTTCCTGGGAATCAATTTTCCCGGTCCCTAACTTGACTTCGATAAATAATTTTATTTAATTTTGGTCGCTTAGTTATTAATATCACAGCAGCGTTTTATTCAACATAAATTTTAGATTAATTAAAATTTACTCGAATTCAAACTGCCTGAATAATCGGCTTATGTCTATTTTGAATTCCAGTAAGAATTTGAGACTTAGTCGTCAACTTGGCTAAATTTTTCCAAGGCTAAATTTTTATCTTAATTATTTTTGAAACTTATCATACTGGAATTTGACAATTTTATTTATCGAAGTTTTTGAACAATTTTGATCTATTGACAATTTTACGCTTGTAATTTTTTATAAATTAATTTACTGCTTGACAATTGTAATTTTCTAAATTAAAGAATTTTATTTTATTTAAAATTTTTTGATATTTTCCCAAAGTTAATTTTAATGAATAATTTTCATTTAAAATTTTAATTTATTTTTAATTGTTGATTTTATTAATCAATTTTAATCTAACTCGGATAAATCTCTAATTTTAATTCCCTTTAGTTTTATTTTAATTTATAATTTATAATAAATTTAATCGACAGAATTTCGCTCAGATGAATGACGCAATTTAACTCAAATTTGTCGATATTGAACTTTCTGATTTTATAAATTTTAACTTAAACTTATTTGACCAATTTTATAGAAATATTAATTTTAATTTTAACCTCTTTTATTTTTAATTTTGAAATTTTTCGACTTGTCAAATTTTCTATTTATTCAAATTTCATTTTAACTAATTTTAACTTCGACTTATAATTTAGATATTTTATTTGAATTCGGATAATTAATTAATTAATCAAGTAGGGTGATTGGAAGACGGAACCTGGCCTGTGCCTAGAATTTCCGGGAGCGACGCAATAATTTACCGAGGTTAAATTTTCTGTACCTGAGAAATTTTTGGCGATTTCTTTTCTTTTAATTCGGCTTCCGTTGTCGTTTCTGTGGCCTTCGGTCTAGGCAAATTTTGTCCGCCAAATTACACAGCTCTATCAGGTATCTCGGATCTGGTTAATTGCGTCGTAGCTCGGGATTTAGTCAACGGTAAATTAAATCTGGAAATTCAGGATAGTTAGAATAATTATTGGAGGATATTTAGGCTGGCTAAATGCCTAGCAATAAATATCAATTATAAATGTTCAATTAATCGCTCTGAAGGTTCCACAAGAAACTCAGAGGAAAATAAATAATTACCTGTTTTCCAAGATCTCGTGCTGGTGTCTCGGGCTCCGGCTTCACAATGTCGCTTTTCGGTGCGCCAACTTCACTTGCCCCTGGTGTGGAATTATCCCCACCCGCGGAACGCTTATTTTCTAGGCCCCGGAACTTATGTTAATTTTTATTGTTACTGCGCGAGTATCCTAGACCACAGCGCCCTGTGATCCGTCGATAACTAACCGCGGCTAGGGTGAGGACCTTCAACGGATAATGAAGGAGCCCCGTGACAAACTACAAGGTCAAGTTTTTCATCTTCCATTGCCTATAGAAGAAACAATGAAAAAAATTTGTTCCACAACCGACCCATTGAACAAACATCATGAATTATATATTGTTGTTCGTGGTATACCCACAAAATCTAATTTAATCTGGGAAAATTTGGTTAATCTAGAAAGTATTTTTAAATCTTTAACGTGGTTAAAAGATAATAATCCTCTCTATACCGACATCAAACTACCCGAATGTCCTCAAAGTTTACGTAAGTGGCTAGATTCCAAAAACATTAAATTTTATGTTGATTCACCTGAAGATAAAAATCCTGAAACTGTGGTAATTAATGACAATAATGAAAATATTTTAGAAAATACGGAAGTAGAAGATATTGTAATGGTAACTGACAAAGAAAATAATGCAATAAGAAAAGGCCAAAAGCTTAATATAAATGACAATAAGTTAGCCAATGAATCAGTAGTCTCTGATAATTACAGTCTTGAAATATTAAGTAATAAACATCAAGTAGATCTTGATATAAATATTAACCCAACAAGTATCGAATCAGTGGAAAAAAATTTACGACTCTCTCAGGTGATACAAATCCTTGAAGATCATAGCTATAGTAACGTATCGTTTCTAACTGAGAGAAGGGCTAGTTCTCAAGATCACACTTATAGTCAAGTGTCTTTACCAAACACAGAGAATACCAATAAATCATCGTTATTCACCCAGAAAAATGTGAGTACCGAGACAGAAGAGGATGATGACAGTGAAACTAAAATAAATTTAACAAAACAAAATGAGGAAACTGATAATCAAGTAGTATGTGAGGAGACTAAACCTAAGACAGTTAAGCATAAAGCTATGGTTACTCAAGTATTGAATCCTGAAGGATCTCAGTACTTACAATACACTATATATCCTCTTTACGATAAGAGGAAAAATGATACCTCTACAAATATGTATCAAATGCTAAAAATCAATGAGAAAGCATTGGATAATCGAATAAAAACATTAGACTTACAATGTTTTCCAGACTTATATCCTTACGGTAAACATGGTCAATATGATGAAGACAGGAAAATACCTATTTCTGCTTTCGAATACATTAAAGCAAGATTAAAATCCGTTGATTCATGTTTTCGTCTTAACCAACAATATCTATTCTTTTTATTAAATGATGCTAATATACGTCAGCTTGGTCAAGGCATTTATCATACGTTGAATGTTACAAATGCACGTGAAAAATATACAGCAGATAGCTATTTGAAACATCTCAAAAGTGGCCAATTAGAAGCAAGTTTAACAACTCTCTTTGCTCGACTTCGAAATTCTGAACAATTTTAGAGTAAACCTAGGAATAATTTGAATTGTATGACTCACCATTACGGACCTGCAACGTGGTTTTTTACTATTAGTCCTGCTGAATAGCTTTGGGATGATTTAATAGACTATATTAAGGAGGTAAATGCACCACATTTTGATAAATTATCTTCAAGTCAAGCCATTGCAGCTGATCCAGTATCAGTTTCGAGATTTATTGATAATAAATTTCAAGCTGTTCTTGAATTCATTCAATCAGATAGCAGACCTCTCGGTCCAATTAGTTATTTCTTTTGGCGCCGAGAATATCAAGGTAGAGGCATTCAACATTTTCATTTAATACTTTGGGTCGAAGGTGCTCCAATAATGGGTATAAACACTAATGAAGAAGTCGTTGAATTTATCATGAAATACGTGACCTGCAGACTTCCTGATAGAAAAATATCACCAACACTGTACAGACGTGTAATTACACATCAGAAACACAATCACAATAGCTATTGTTTACGAACAAAACAACCAAAGACAGGTAAAGTGCTTAAAGCTTGTCGATTCGGATTTCCACGGCCTATTTCTGAAAACTTTGCATTACGTGATACTGCTACTTCAATAGCTGGACGTAGAAACTTGAAAAGTAAAAGCCGATTGTATGATCTTCCTCGATATCAGAACGAAGTTAATATTAATGATTACAATCCATCAGTTTTAACTGTCTGGGAAGGAAATATGGACATACAATTTATCGGAGAAAAATCTACAATACTTACTCAATATGTTACAAAATATACAACTAAAAGAGAAATTACTAAAACATCAGAAACAATTAACGAAATTAATTCAACCAAAACTTTACCTCAGCTTTTGTGGAAGATCGCATTTCGTAGCTTGACTCATAGAGAAGTGGGAGCTCTAGAAGCTGCTGATACTTTGTTAGGTATTTCTTTGTATGGGACCGATTCAAATACTATTGTTAAATGGTTAGATGTTAATATGATAAGAAATAGAAAATTGAAAACAAAAGAAGAAATTGAAGAATTAGGACAAAATAATCCCGAATCAACTGACATATTTTGTCCTTCACTAATTGATGACTATTACCCTAATCGCCTTGAAGACTTAGAAGATTTATGCTTATATGATTTTGCCAAATGGTGGGAAACGACTAAGAACGAACCGAAAAATGCTATACACCCGTATTATGAAATACGTCCAGGTGTATTTTTAAAGCGACGGTTACGAGGTTATTTAATTAATCATTATAGACATAATGTCGCAAATCGACCAGAAGATTATTTCCATTCATTATTATTATTATTTCAACCATGGCGTAATACAGATGAGCTTAAAAATGGATTTGAAACTTATAAAGAATCATTTGATCATCAGCAGCATATGCTTCAACAAGCTACTGAATATCATAAATATAATGAAGAATTTGAAAAAGGCTTGGAATACATCAAAAATTTGATTGAAGATAAATGTAAAAATGACAATGAGGATAAAGAAGAGTTATTAGGCTCTAATGCTGCTGAACTAGATTTAATAGCGAAAGATTTAAATGATGCTGCACAAAAGCATGATAATAATTATACTCTAGATGATATGATTAGCAATATGAATGCTGATCAGATAAAAATTTTCGAAAAGATTAAAACTTATTTATCCCCTTCTGATGGTACAAAATTATTAAGATTGTATGTCAGTGGAGAAGGTGGTACTGGAAAAAGTTTCTTAATTAATGTAATTAAGTGCTGGACAAAAGAAAAAATGAATCAAGAAACGGTTGTAACAGCCCCAACTGGTATTGCTGCTTTTAATATCAATGGGCTTACTATACATCGAGTATTTCAATTGCCTGTTGAACACGGTTACACACCAGCTTATAGGCAATTATCTGATAGTGTGCTAAAAGTATTACGAGATCAGTTAAAAAATAAAGCCTTGTTTATTATTGATGAAATATCTATGGTTTCTAATATTACTCTGATATATATACATCTAAGATTAGTAGAGATTTTTGATGTTGATGATTGGTTTGGAGGTAAGCACGTTGTTGTATTTGGAGACCTACTCCAACTTCCGCCTGTTCATGAAAATCCAAGTTATGTTGCGTTATCATCGGAAGATGCTGAGAAGTATACAAAATCGTTATGTAGTATTAATTTATGGACCGATTTATTCTGTTATGAAGAACTTAGAATTAATATGAGACAAAAAGCTGACAAAATTTATGGTGAGTTGCTCTCTCGAGTAAGGGTTGGTTCAATGACCGAAGACGACACAAAATTATTAGAACAAAGAAAAATTTTTCTTGATCCTTCTTTATCTTACAATGAGCGATTGCATGAAATATGTAATTTCATCGGTAAAATGCCCTCGGATACAGTCTGTTTGGTTCCTACTTGTAAGTAATGTGATTTAATTAATTCGGTAATGATTAGTGAAATATCATTTGAAGAAATAATACTTACAGCCCGTGATCACTTAGATTGCAATAAATCCATGAAAAAAAAAGTATCTGATACTTTAGAACGAAACGAAGAAAATGTTAGTCAATCAGCTGGACTTGCTAAAACTATAACAATAAAGATTGGTGCAAAAGTTATGTTACGTCGAAATATTGAT
Organism: Cotesia glomerata; assembly: GCF_020080835.1. Lineage (NCBI taxonomy): Eukaryota > Metazoa > Arthropoda > Insecta > Hymenoptera > Braconidae > Cotesia > Cotesia glomerata. The sequence goes on from NW_025401997.1 coordinate 128,623, forward strand.
GTAACACTTGGTCTAGTAAATGGAGCTATTGGAACAGTTAAATCAGTCTCTAAGTCAATTGATAGTTCTGAAATACAACACATCAATATAGATTTTGGTACAGGTACTGAATATGCAATTGAAAGGATCAAAGTAAAATTTCAATTATCTCAAGGTGCCTTTGTTGTAAGGGAACAATTCCCATTATGTTTAAGTTACGCTGTGACTATTCATAAAAGTCAAGGCTTAAGTCTGAAAAATGCTGTCATAGAAGCAGGGAAATCTATTTTCAATGTTGGTCAAACTTATGTAGCCCTTTCTCGTGTCACGGAATTAAATGGATTAAATTTAATCAATTTCGACCCTCATCAAGTTAAAGCAAGCTCTTTAGCAATTAACGAATATAATCTCTTAAGGCAAGTTTATAGACCTGACTTACTTAATATACCAATTCCGAATATTCGTTGGAAAAAAGTATGTGATTTGATCTGGACAGTCGAAGAAAATTCTATTCAAAATCAAGTTGATCCAAAAAAATCGAAAACATCTTCAGATTTACGGTCATTAGTAATTCGAGGTATCAAAAATTGTGATGGAGTTTCGGGTGATCTTAACTCTATTATTCAATGTATTTTAAATAATACGGTTATCAGAACATTACTAAATCATGAGCTAAAAAATCCATCTAACGACAATGCAATGATTACATTATATAGAAAATATAATGATCAAAAAGTAGCTTTAAAGTCAAGCGACTTTAACGTACCAATGATAATTAAGCCTCGTGATAATCTATTTATCGATCCTGAATTGATATTTCGTAACATTTGCAATAATAACTGTGATATTGAAAAATTAGTGCAATATAGATTAGTACATAGTGATCGATGCCAAGCTTGCAATTATACCAATTCTTTTAATACATCAGAAAATATATTATGTATTTCAATTAATGATGAGAAAAAAACATTTGAGTTACAAGAATTAATTGACTCATCGTTTGGATACTGGTGTAAAAACATGAAATTTTGTGGAAATTGTAAAAAAATCACTGATACACTCACAAAAATTTCATTTAACTCTTTACAATCGATAATTGTTCTAAAATTAAATTTCTCCGATAAGAGTAGAAAGAAATTAATTAATAAAAAAAAAAGGATTTATAAAATCAGTTCCTTCAGCAAAAATATCGTTATGTAACTCAGAGTATCATGTTGTTAGTGCAATATTTTCCTTTCCAAATGATGAAGATTCTAATCATTATGTAGCTATGATTAGAAATAAATCGAGTTGGGTTTAAATTAATGATGAATCTAAACAGCTAGAAAGATGGCCTACAAATTCTAAAAATGCTTACATCTTTTTCTTACAAAAGAAGTAAATTAAACATTAGGTACTTGCTGTTTCCCGCCTTTTTCTGTGGGTGTACATTAACGACTATTTTTGAAATCCAGAATTTGGACTGAAATAATCCTTTACTCACATCTACACATTATAAATTCAAATAACTTGTTTTTTATAAATATTATAAACTTTAAAATTGTAGATATGTACTGGTTATAGTATTTCCGCCTTTTTTCTAAAAAAAAATGAACAGTAGTCAACTTCAAAGGACCCTGTAAAATAACACTGCATTTAAGGATATTTGGGCTTTCGTATCATGAAACCAATTATTATAATAAATCATTTATTTTGCACACAAACTTCGGCTACTACAGTTTTTTCATTTGATTTCTTTAATCTTTTTCCGGTCATTGAGAGTATTTAATCACTCAAATATTTAGGTTATATTAAAAAATGAATGACTGCAGTGTTTTCTATATATAAGAATTGATAACAACAGTTGACAATCATGTGATATTTATTTTAAGTTTTTACCAATAAAATCTTTGCTATGTCAATAATTTTAATAATTATATAGATGTGTGAGAATATATGGGTAAATGTGTAAGAATACGTGGGTAAGTGAGAGTGGATAGATGTGTAGGAGATTGGGGAAAGATACATAAAAATGCTCGGGACGGTGAGGGGACTCGTGGGAGGATAGGAGGATTAATAGAAATGTCTAGCATATCCTATATAATAAAATTGATGGTAGAATAAAGTTAGCTTTGTATCGAAAGCATGGACCCTGACTCCTTATTGGTTCAGAATTAGAGCGCGTGCGTATTCGCGCAATTTGAATTCCTAGTAGTTATTTTGAAAGATATTTCGTGAAAATTCACTGATACTTGAGTTGCTGCTAACTCACTGAAAATCTAATATATGGGCATAAGAAATTGTCATTTATAAAATAAAAATAGCTACTAATGTAGTCACAAAATACACAATGAGCAAGTTCCATTCGGAAAACAATCTAAATTACTTTCTAAGCCTTATTTAAAAAATTTTTACTTAAAAGTTTTAATTACTTTACAAAAAAAAATGAAATCCGAACAAAAACAGCTGCGCTGTAAAAAAGTGCGCCGAGTCCACGTTTATATTATTACTCAGTTTAACTAATACTACAAACATTTTATAATTCACAAACAGATTTTTGTTCTTTAAAAAAATTGAAAATAAAATTTTTTCGTACTTTTCAAAAAAAAAAAAAAAAAGAAATCTCAGCAAACGAAAATTATACTATGTATATGCTTGTAAAATGATGAGAAATAGAAAAATTGAAATATTTTACTTTCCAAAAAGAAATGAAATATAAAAAAATCCAAGTTCCGTTGTGATTTTTTTTAATAATCATAAAAATTTTTTTTTGTGGATTTAACAATTAGAAAAAAATTTTTTGACCGTACTCGGCGTGCGTCATTGAGTACCC
>NW_025401997.1:131513-143779 GCF_020080835.1 Cotesia glomerata
ATTGATATTGTTTAATAGTGTTACTGTCGTAATTGTTTAATTAATGATATATAATTTTAAGGAATAAATTATAATAACTTAAAAATAATGTTTGCCTTTTGTTATTTTTATATTCCCTCATCGTTCACAGTGCTCCATGCTTATTTCACGCATATACCACATTCTTACATACATACAATGTACACATTCTAACATACATACATACTTACAACAAGTAAGCTATTTTTCGTCTACACTAGAAATTACTAGGAAATTATTTATATGGCAAAACAACGTTTGCCGGGTCAGCTAGTAATATATATAAATATATAAAAATATATAATATATATAAATATATAAAATATATGAAAAATTGATGTGGGTACTCAAATAAAAGGTCTCGATGAGTGTAATGTCGGAATGAGCTTGTATCTTTAAAAAAAATGGCAATAATTCACAAGATACAAGTTCATTTCTCAATTATATGTATAGAGATAGAGCATTTTCGAATGCAACCTAAATACTTATCATCATAAATGGACTGTCGGTGAGAATGATATGAAACCTTGAAAAGGCACAAATTCAAGACAAGTCCTTTGCAATGACACTAAATTTCACTAAAAAATCGATTTCATCATACGACTATTCAGAAGACAAAATTATTCTTATTATCTTAATAATATAAATTATTATTATTGTTATTTAATTATTATTGTTGCTTTAAGTATTATTGTCTACCGCATGAAAATCATGTAGCTGTCACATGAAAATCATGCATCTGCCACAGGAATGTATCATGTGGCACCCCCAATTTTTTTTTCCGTGTAGGATTTAAACCTATATATCATGGGAACCAATCCTATACTATTATGGAAATGGTTCTCATAAATTATGGAAACCATTCTTATAATAGTATAGGAATAACTCCTATAATAGTATAGGGTTCCGGGGGAAGTATCGTTGCAAAGCTGAAACTTAAAGGAATTGACGGAAGGGCACCACCAGGAGTGGAGCCTGTGGCTTAATTTGACTCAACACGGGAAATCTCACCAGGCCCGGACACCGGAAGGATTGACAGATTGATAGCTCTTTCTTGATTCGGTGGGTGGTGGTGCATGGCCGTTCTTAGTTGGTGGAGCGATTTGTCTGGTTAATTCCGATAACGAACGAGACTCTAGCCTGCTAAATAGGCGTATTTTGGTATCTTGAAAGGCCCTTGGTTTTCGGATCAAGTGGTTTTTACTACCGACGTACAATATTATCTTCTTAGAGGGACAGGCGGCTTCTAGCCGCACGAGATTGAGCAATAACAGGTCTGTGATGCCCTTAGATGTTCTGGGCCGCACGCGCGCTACACTGAAGGAATCAACGTGTCTTCCCTGGCCGAAAGGCCCGGGTAACCCGCTGAACCTCCTTCGTGCTAGGGATTGGGGCTTGAAATTATTCCCCATGAACGAGGAATTCCCAGTAAGCACGAGTCATAAGCTCGTGTTGATTACGTCCCTGCCCTTTGTACACACCGCCCGTCGCTACTACCGATTGAATGATTTAGTGAGGTCTTCGGACTGATGCGCGGCAATGTTTCGGCATTGCCGATGTTGTTGGAAAGATGACCAAACTTGATTATTTAGAGGAAGTAAAAGTCGTAACAAGGTTTCCGTAGGTGAACCTGCGGAAGGATCATTAACGTATTAATTATAATAATAAATTTTGTTATAATACGATGATATTATATATTACTTAAAAATGCGAAAGCATATAAAATCTTATGGATTATTTATTATATACAAAGTTGCTTTGAGCATTTGATATTATATTTTTAATGTTTATAATTTATGGTAACCTATCGACGAAAAATATACGCAGTCACAATGACTATGTATTATTAATTCAAGGTTTTTAAATGAATACTCGCCATGAATTTAATTGATTATCTTAACAAAGCTTCATTGCCATATGCATCTTTGATGTATAGATGGCGATTTTACTTTGATTATATTATTATATTTTGTGTCAAAGTAAAAGACAATTTTGTCATTAAATAAAATTACGTAAAATGTATGACGAAGGAAATATCAAATTTTCTAAAGATGATTATCCTGAACGGTGGATCACTTGGCTCGTAAATCGATGAAGAACGCAGCTAATTGCGCGTCAACTTGTGAACTGCAGGACACATGAACATCGACATTTCGAACGCACATTGCGGTCCACGGATCCAATTCCCGGACCACACTTGGCTGAGGGTCGTTTATTATATAAAAACTGCTTACAATTACTTGTGTAAATGTACAAGCGATGAATGTGTATAAACTTTAAATGAATGTTTTTCATTGTCTCAAAATTTTTGATTATATAAATAAGACAATGTCATTTTAAATTATTATACATACTCGAATTAATGAAATTCCACAGATTCGGTAGAATCTGGCGCCGAGTTCCGTCCACTCCTTGGAAACGGAGCGACAGACTACCGAATGTGTTTTCTGTAAGCAGAGTGTTATTCCGATGTTCTGTCTCTTTCTTTAATAAATTTACTAGCACAAACTATAGGGCCGACGTTTTCGGGATTGAGACTTTTTTTCGCTGAGAAAGCCACCGCCAGAGACTATGAAACTTGTTTTATATATAGAAATCTTACGAAAGATAGGTAACTACATTGTAAAAGCGAATCGTAGTTATCGTTATCTCCACCAGGCAGCGCAAGTTTAGTATGATTTTTTTTACATAATCTCCACCAGGCAGCGCATTTGATTGTATGTATACTGTGATGCACCTAGTGCATCCAACAGGTGACGCTACCTGTTATTAGAGCGCTATCTATTATGAGAGCGTGAATTCAAAAGAAATATTCAAATTAGTAAATATTAAATGATTAAAATCAGTTAAATTTTATATTCGAAGTAAATATTCAAATCATTTATTTCATGCTTTTACTCTTACCAGTTGTAATAAACATCTTTTGGTTAACTCTGTTTTATTTACAAAAGAAAATAAAATAAAATAAGGGAAAAACATATTTCGGTACAAAAGGACATTGTAACCGAATTTTCAGAACCCATAAAAGGTACTTGAGTAATTCAAGGACTATTTCTCGCCACATGGAATTTAAAACCCTATGAGAAAAAGTCGTAAAAGACACGTGTGAAACTCAATAAACCCTTGTTCTAAAAGTAACAAAGAATAATAAAAAACCATATGTAACTAAACAAAAATAAGATTGTTAAATAACATTTACTATTAAAATCTAACTTTATATAATATTGAAGTTGCGCAAAATTAAGTTAAAATAATTAATAATTATTATCTTGTATTTAATTTATAATTAATAATTATTATTTAATTTATAATTAAACGATAATGTCTATTCTTTTATACATGATCATAATTAAATTGACTTATAATTTTATTAGAAAATCCGATTGTAAAATAATAGAAATAATATTTAATTCAAGTTATTAATTAGTCAAACTCAAACATTAATCCAACATATTATAAGCAATATAATATATATATTTTCATGTTATAGTTTATTATAATTTTTATTGTAATTTAATTTCAAGTTAATTATAAGTTAATTTTATTATAAATAGATTTTAAAAGGGTCTGTTAAATTAATAAAAATAGTTAAATAAACATAATGACTGTATTGCTAAAAGTGTATATTAGTGAAGTCTAACTTTCAGGCCGATAGGCTGAAATAAATATATCTGAACAAAAACAGTTTTACTGTAAAAAATTACACCAAGTACACGTTCACAACTTTTGATTTACAAAAATACCATGGAGAAATCCACAGATTCGGTAGAATCTGGCGCCAAGTTCCGTTCAAATCCGTTGTAAACGGAGCGCCAGACTACCGACTGTGTTTACTGTAAGCAGGACGATATTTTGAGGTTGCAAATTTTATTTAATTCTACGGTACTTTTTTTTTCTAAATTGTATATTATAACAGTAATTCATACTTTATTTTACTGACATTAATTAATAATAGTCGATCATAACAATTAATCTGCTTGAAATTATTAAATTTAATCAGCACAAACTATAGCAACGCAAAAATTTAGATCCTGACTTTTTTTCGATGTAAAAAGTGACATGCCACAGACTAAATAATTCGAGAATACATGGTAATCCTCCAATAGATGGGAAACTACAGTTGAAAAAAGATATTTCAAGGCTTGCATCTATATCCGCCAGGGTGCGCTTGAATTATTTTTACATAAACTGTAGCTTCAAAGGGATAGTTTGCTATAAAAAATGCAGCCAACGCGATACTTAAGTTGGTACCAATTGTAAATTTTTATTATAATTACAAAAAATACTAAAATCCGAACAAAAACAGTTTCACTGTAAAAATCGCGCCAAGTCCACGTTCATAAGACTATTAAGAGAAAAAAAAATTTTTTTCTTCACAAAAGATATAAAATAAAAATTGAAAAATCCAAGTAACCGATATGATTGTATACGATTTTTGAAAATTAAAAAAATTTTGTTGTAAATTTAAAATTAAAAAAAAAAAAAAGTTGGAACGTACTTGGTGTGCGTAGTTGCAAAATATTTTACTTTTAAAGAAAGTCGTAAAATTTATTTACTAGGACTTTCAAAAAATTGAAATACACAATGACGCACACCAAGTACGTTCAAAAATTTTTAATTTTTAAATTTACAACAAAATTTTTTTAATTTTCGACAATCGTATACAATCATATCGGTTACTTGGATTTTTCAATTTTTTTATTTTATATCTTTTTGTGAAGAAAAAAAAAATTTTTTTTTCTCTTAATAGTCTTATGAACGTGGACTTGGCGCGATTTTTTTACAGTGAAACTGTTTTTGTTCGGATTATCACTTTACAAAAAGATGTAAAATCGAAAAAAAACAGACCAAGTAGCCGTTATGATTTTTAATAATTGAAAAAATTTTGTGGTAAATTTAACAATTAAAAACAATTTTTTAAACGTACTTGGCGTGCGTCATTGAGTACCCCAAATTTTTTCAGAAATATTGTAATAACGTCACAATATCACTCAGATAACTCATTTATTTTAACCGTCATTAGTTTAATAATTATCTTAACTCCTGTTCTTTTCCTTAGGCCTAGCTCTACTAGCACCTAAAAATCAAGTTTCCTATCTCGTCAAGAGAAATTCAATTTTAATCATAATCCTCCAATAATTATTTTTTTTTTTTCATCAAAAACGATCCAATAAGAAAATTCGAAGTTATGTAAAAAATGCACTTTTTTCGAAATTTTTTGTTTTTGATAACTCCCGAATGAATCAATCGATTTTGACGGGACTGACGGCAATAAATGTAGTATTTCAAGTTTAAGAGTGGATAAGTTTTTGAAATTGACTAGTGGAGTCCTTTAAAAGTTATTCCAAAAAAACCATTTCTTGAAAATTTTATTTTTGAGATTTCTCAAAATTTAGCGAACCGAATCGATTCAAATTTTCAACAAATTTAATGGCAATGATACTCTTTCGATCGCCACTCATCTCGATCCGATCGATCGAGCTGTTCAAAACTTATAGATTCATATGTTTGCATCAAAATATTATCAGTAGGGTCAATGACTTGGTGAGGAGGGGCTGAAAGAATTGTTGTCCCTAAAATCGCTTTTCACATCAGTTCTTTGGCCTTGGTTATCAGACGTGAAAAAATTTGGGGTACTTAATGACGCACGCCAAGTACGTTTAAAAAATTGTTTTTAATTGTTAAATTTACCACAAAATTTTTTCAATTATTAAAAATCATAACGGCTACTTGGTCTGTTTTTTTTTCGATTTTACATCTTTTTGTAAAGTGATAATTTCTCCATGGTATTTTTGTAAATTAAAAGTTGTGAACGTGTACTTGGTGTAATTTTTTACAGTAAAACTGTTTCTGTTCAGATTTTACATCTTTTTGTAAAGTGAAAATTTCTCTTCGGTTTTTTTGTAAATCAAGAGTTGTGAACGTGTACATGGCGCAATTTTTTACAGTGAAACTGTTTTTGTACGGATAATATATTATAATTGCAATAATAAAATTATAAGTGAAATTTTGAAATTTGAATTTTCGCGCGCTTTTTAAAATAATAAAAATTTTTAGTAATAACTTTTAATTTCGCATCGTTTTTAAAAGAGAAAAAATAATAATTACTATTATTATTATTATTGTTTTGATAATAATAAAATTTTAATTGAATTTCTGAATTTAAATTGCTGCGAGTTTTTTAAAATCATGATAATAATAATTGATATTAGTAATCGCGCTATATTTACTCAATATTACTTCAACTGAGAGCCAGTTCTTTAATTAATTAAATAATATTAATAATAATAATAATGATGGAATAATAATATTTAATATATTATAAATGCAATAATAAAATTATAAGTGAAATTTTGAAATTTGAATATTCGCGCGCTTTTTAAAATAAAAATAAAAATTTTTAGTAATAACTTACAATTTCGCATCGTTTTTAAAAGAGAAAAAATAATAATTACTATTATTATTATTATTGTTTTGATAACAATAAAATTTTAATTGAATTTTTGAATTTAAATTACCGCGCGTTTTTTAAAATCATAGTTATAATAATTCATATTAGTCATTGCGCTGTATTTACTCAATATTACTTCGACTCAGAGCCAGTTTTTCAATTATTTAAATAATAATATTAATAATTATAATAATAATAATGATAATTATAGAAATATTTCCATAACAATTGTAATACTAATGATAATAATATACAAATAATGTAAATAATAAAATAATGAAACGTTGAATAAAATAAAATTGTATTTAATCATTTTACAAATGCCCGAAATTAAATAGTAAATGAATTTAAATTTGAATTAACCGCCTAATTTGTCAGACTTGCTGGGTTCATCTAGAGGCAATACAGTTAACAACCGGACAAGTAATACAAATAATGTAAGTAAAATAAATTTGAATGAAAAATTAATAAAATATTTGAAATAATTCAAATTTGCGGCTTTCTGACACCTAGTGTCACCTGCTGAATGAATCTAGGGGCATAACAGTTCACAGCCGGAAAAGTAATGAAAACAATCCAGACTAAATATTTACATCAAATATCTACAACAAATATTCATTATAATATTATTAAATTAAATAATTATGATAATAATAATAATAATAATAATAATAATAATAATAATAATAATAATAATAATAATAATAATAATTATACGTTAAATAGAATAAAATTGCATTTAATTATTTTACAAATACCCGCAATAAAATTTTAAATAAATTTAAATTTGAATTAACCGCCTATTTTGTCAGACTTCCAATGGAAATGGAATAACTCTGATACTATACAGTGGTTACTATCCTTAGAAAATTGAATTGTACCAACTTAAAAATCTGGAGCAGAGTAACTATCCGAAGAGGATCTCAGACGCCAAACGGAAACGGACTAACTGTGATACTACACATTAGTATACTATCCGCAGAAAATTAAACTGTACTAACTTCGAAATAAAAAATTCGACCGAAATTAGTAAAATCTCTCGTAGAATCGAAAAACGGGGGAGCGAAAATTTTATAAATTAGGATAACGCTAAATAATGAAAAAAACAATATAGTTTTTGGTGTTTTACAGAAAGAACTAATAATTAAACTATTTAAAGCGAGTGTAAAGTGTTGATATGAATGTAGTAATGAAATAAATCGAGTTAAAAATATGGTGAGGTTATGTTGACATCTGACTCGAGAATAGAGGCACTGTAGCCTCACGCCTACACGTTCACACATATTATTACATATGTTGTTGAACGTGTACTTGGCTTGAGGCACTACAGTGCCTCCGGATATAGATATAGAGAAAATACATGTTAGTATATAAGGATCATTTATATGTAGTAGAAAATGTGTGTGCTTATGTATTCCTTAGAGTGGAAGTATGTATGGAAGTTATGGTGGGAGAAGAACGGAGTTTGAAGCTCTTCGGAAAAACTATGTAACGACACTTCTCACCGAGAGTTTAGATTGCTAAGATCACGTCATTGTAAACCTCAATTTTATATTTTGAAGCTTTTAATATTTTGTCAACTTGAATAATAAATTGAAACCAACTAAATAATTTTGATCAAAATTAAATAACGTCTAAATAGAATTCTTTTATTTAAAATGATTCCTTTCCCGCACTGAAACCGAGTATTTTAATACTTCCGGGCGAAAGAACTACAGTAAGTAAAGTTTTCAATAAATAAAAATAACATCCACTAGATGGAAGCATAACATTTGGTGTCAGAAGTGGGATTCGCCAGTTTCAGTGCGTGGAAATTTTAATATTTCGCGAATAAAACTTTATCCGTGTTTTTCTTGAAAATTGACATTTATAATTGTGCGTTCAGATAAACTATAAACTTTTTAAGACTATATTAATTAATTATTTGATAATGAAATAGTAGATTTTCAGTGAATTAAACAGTACGATTAAAATTGAACAGTTAGATAAATTTTGTCATAAAATCAGTGATCAATAAAATTGAACAGTTAGACTCGAATAAATAATATAAGTGATAAGTGATAAATTGATTTATATCCAGCCACCACTCTCTTAACGGGTTTCCGTGCGTTTCCCTTAAGCGAAGGACGAATGTCGGAGATGGTTGATTTCAGTAGCTGCACGCAATAAAATTTCTGAAATCATAGGCAATTGTAAACACTTATTTTTCTTCAAAATATCATCTACGGATAATCATCAGTCATCATCAGATAAAAAGTTATTCCATTGGGGCTAAAGGATCATCGTCTATCAAGGAACATATCAACTACGATAGGAGTGCCATCAACGGATCAAGCAGCGGAGTTCATCGATAATCGGAGTTCATCACCTGGATCAACGTCAACCTCGTCATCCCCATCGAGAGAAGTGTCACCGTCAAAAGGTCTATTAAAAGAAAAAGGAATCCACGGAAGAGTAAAGTACCAATTTTCAGATTAGTTTAATTATCATATAAAACTCTCTTTTGTAATTTACGAACGATTGTTATTATAAGTCCATTATTTTAAGTCTATATTGTATTTAGTTGTAAAATTTTAGTTGTTACTTTCGTATATTAAATTAAATGCCGCCGTCACGCCGAGGTCGTAGTCGCGTCAGTAGCCGTAGTGGTAATCAGCTAAATCAAACAAATTCAACCCCAAGTCGTAGAATCACTCGCAACAGTAATAATTCTCCCGCCCTTCAGAATGACAATAATGATTCTTCCAATATAATCGATGGAGCGATTATTAACGCTCCGCCAGCGCCTTTATTATCTGCAGTTATATCAGTCGAGTCAACTAGCTCAAATAGTAAGTCACTCAAATTCCTAATGTTTCAACAAAACTAACTCTCTGATCTTGACCCCTTTTCTATCCCAACGTCGTATATGAATTTAAAACCAGCTGTTGACCTTGTCCCGCGGTTCGACGGGAAAATCATGTTTCCTTAGCAAAATTTATAAAACAAAGTAAACTTGCAGATTCCTCAGCGTCCACCCCCTCGAGATAGAATAAACCTCCCTTGCTTTTAATTAGAAATAAAATTGAAGGAAGCCAAGCAGACCAACTTATAGCCAATCGGCGGTGACCCAGCTGACCTTGATGAATTAATTAGTCTATTAAAAAATTCATTCACAAATATATTTGACATCGAGCACATTCATGATGAACTTAAAGGGATAAAACAGAAAGACGACGAGAACACCGAAGCATATGGGGCACGAGTAAGCGAAATTTTAAGTCGCGGAATCGAGGCAATTAAAGAAAAATATCAACCGTCGGAAGCCATTGGAGTAAGATGTATTTTGAATCATGCTGCAATTATGGGATTTACTCGAGGGCTCCGGAACTCTTTACTTAGCGCTCTTACTACTAAAGATAATCAGATTTCATTGGGAGATGCGATAAATGTAGCTTCACATCTAGACTGAGAAACTGAGAATCGGAAAACATTATTCGCTGTAAATCCATCAGCTTCTCTCATTAAAGCATCCGCGAAAAACGGTAAAATATACATAATCAATAAAGATAAAGTTAAAATGTTATCGTTGCGGTTCACTAGATCATATAGTAGCTAATTGTCCGGTGGAGGAAAAAGATAAAAGTGAGATAATATGTCCATTCTGTTCACGTCACGGGCATACCGAAGAAAACTGTTTTGAGAAATATCCAAGTAAATTAGAAGCATATAGGGAGCGTAGAAAAAATGCTCGTAACAGCAGTAATTTAAACTCAAACGAAGTTCCGCGGAAGAACGCGACACGGAACACCGAAGTGGTAGCGCGTTCGCAATCTACCGAGTCAACTACGAATTAAATATTCACGACACCCCTGGCCTACCCACCATAAAGTTAAATAATAATAAATTCAATAATAAACAAGCTATATTTCTAATAGATACCGGTGCACAATTAAATTTAATAAAAGCTAACTCTCTCACTTCCGAAATTCTCGTAAATTCAAACGTTATTTTTAATCTAACGGGAATTGGTTCAGGTATGTTACACACTCACGGGGAAGTCGAACTTAATGTACATGGTATAATAATAAAATTTCAAATAGTTGAAAATTCATTCCCCATTAAACAGGAAGGTATTCTTGGAGTACCCTTTTTGCAAAAACAAGAAGCTCAGTTAATTTTTAAAGATAATCTACCGGGTCATTTAATTTTAGGCGACCAACAAATTGAATTGAGTGGCTATACATCCCATTATCTACCTCCTAGAACAAAAAAATTACTGACGATTAAAATTAAGGGCGACCGAAAAGAACCTGGTTACATAAGGAGGATTAATACAGGACCGGGAGTTTATCTCGGTGAAGTATTGACAACACCTATAAATAATCATGTTAAAATTTTTGCTATCAATACCCTAACCAACCCAGTAAATTTAACGATCCCGCCTGTAGAGATCGAAGATTTTGAGATTCTACCCTCGATGACGCGGAATAAAAAAACGAGATCTTCCGAGGAAATAACTGAGCAATCCGTCGCCAATAGATTTGTATTATTGACAGAAAATCTTAATTTAGATCATTTAAATGAATTAGAAAAAACCAGCGTTCTAGCCATAATAAAAAAATTTCCATTTCAATTTCATCTCCCGGGTGATAAATTACAAGCTACCGATAAATTAAAACATAAAATAGTTACCACTGATGAGGTACCAATTAATACGAAACAGTATCGGAATCCCCAATCATTAAAACAGGAAGTCCAGAAACAAGTAGATGAGCTCCTTAAAGCCAACATCATTCAAAGCTCTGACTCTTCATACAATTCGCCTGTGTGGATTGTTTCGAAAAAACCAGGCCCTTCAAACGAGCCTCGTTGGAGAATGGTTATTGATTATCGTGGTCTAAATGAAAAAACAGTTAGTGACGCCTATCCACTCCCAAATATAATAGATATTCTTGACCAATTAGGGAATGCAAAATATTTCACTACTCTCGACCTTGCTTCTGGGTTTCATCAGATAATGATGGATCCAACCTCTAAACATAAAACTGCCTTTTCGACCCCTTATAGTCATTATGAATTCAACCGTATGCCCTTTGGCTTAAAAAATGCTCCCGCGACCTTTCAGCGTCTTATGGATCGCGTTCTCTCAGGACTTCAGGGAGTCGAGTTATTTGTTTACATGGACGATATCGTAGTTTATGCAAATTCTTTAGAAGAACATTCAAATAAATTAAGAAAGTTACTTGCCCGTTTGCAAAATGCCGGTCTTACGCTATCTCCTGAAAAATGTCATTTCTTACAAAAACAAATAGTTTACTTAGGACATCTAATTACAGATGGCGGTGTAAAACCAGATCCACAAAAGATTCAAGCTGTAAAAGGATTTCGTGTACCCAACAGTAAAAAGGATATAAAATCATTCCTAGGATTAGTGGGTTATTATAGACGTTTTATCAAAGACTTCTCTAAATTAGCAAAACCTTTAACTTCCCTATTAAAAAAGGAGGCTATCTTTAAATGGAGTGACACCCAACAGAGTTCATTTGAGACGTTAAGGGATATGATATGTAGCGAACCGTTACTCCAATACCCAGATTTTAATAAGAAATTTATAGTTACTACCGATGCTTCTAATTATGCACTTGGTGCAGTTTTAAGTCAAGGCCCAATTGGGAAGGACTTGCCAATTTCCTTTGCTTCTCGGACACTTTCAAACACGGAAATAAACTATTCTACCACCGAAAAGGAACTCCTTGCTATAATTTTTGCAGTAAATCATTTTCGACCTTATTTATATGGTCATTCTTTCACCCTC
>NW_025401997.1:143879-173589 GCF_020080835.1 Cotesia glomerata
TATATATATATATATGTATACTTATATTCAGGCAAAATTGTTTTTTCTAGAGTTGTTATTCCTCTGAAAAAATTTGGGTTACTCAATGCCGCGCGCCAAGTACGATAAAAATTTTTTTCTTTAATTTTTAAATTTTCAACAAATTTTTTTTCAATTTTTTCAACATGATGACGGTTTCTTGGTATTTTTTTTGTATTTCACATTTTTTTGTAAAGAATAAAAATTATTGAAACGCGTATTATTTTTTTTCTAAAGTGCGAATGTTATTGAGATGAGTTTTATGAACGTGGACTTGGCGCAATTTTTTACAGTGAAACTGTTTTTGTTCGGATTTAACATACGCGCCCTTTTTAAAATTAATCACGGGGGAACAATTCCTTTTTTTATACGCATCATTGAAAAATTTATGCAAAGTATCTTTCTGATAATGTAAGATATTGTTAATACTTAATAAGGCGTTATAATTATTTTCTTTTGGTAAAAAATCTTTTACTATATCAAAGGCATCTGTCATATCTAGAGATTTCATCAAAATTTCGGGTTCAACTAATAACAAATCATTGATTATTACAGGAGAATTCATGTTATGAACACCGTTCAATATATGAGTTTTTACAAGTTTGATATTTTCTACATCATTAGAATCATCTAGATGTTTTCTTTTTAAAGGATTACTATTGCTGATAGATGATAGCATTAATGTATTGAGATCTGTAATTACCTCGTGTTGATGTGTTTTTTCTTCATTGTATAAGGGGGACGTCGTCGTTGTTGCGTCGAAATCTTGTTGAATATTTGGTGGCGTCGATAATGAAAAATCTGTAATAATCTCTTCTTCAGTATTAGTGGTCGCCACCGCCGTCGTTGTATCTATTGATGGAGTCGTTGTTGCGTCAAAATCTGTAATAATCTCTTCTTCAGTATTAGTGGTCGCCGCCGCCGTCGTTGTATCTATTGATGGAGTCATTGTTGCGTCAAAATCTTGTTGAATATTTGATGGCGTCGATAATGAAAAATCTGTAATAATCTCTTCTTCAGTATATGACAACGTTTTTTCATACGTAAAAATATCAGCTTTTTTATTCGGTGACTCAGAAGGAATATCCACTTCAGCAGAATACATTGTATTATCACTGATTGAAATTTGATTATTATCACCTTCTTTAATTAAATCAATATGATAATTTAAATTATGATGTGCGTCAATTGCGGTTGTTGTTTGTTGCTCATGTTGTGGAGATAATAAATCACAAGAAAATTGCACTATAGCACTGGGAGTTAATTGCTCATTATTTTTTTCTACTAGTAAACTTAATATATCATAATCTAAATCTTGATAATCTATATCGGTGGTAATGACTGTTTCCTGTGTTTGATTACAATATGTGTATTCTTGAAAATTCACATTGTTAAGTTGAATAGGTAGATAAGGTGAACTCGATGATGATGATGATGGCGATGATGATGCAAATGGTGAACTATACGGTACCAATGTCAAAACCGGAAACGGAGACATTATATTATTTATACTATCTATCTTGCTGTCGCAATCACTTGTCTTCATCGAATCCATTTCAATAGCTATAAATAAAAAGAAAACAATAATTATTTACAATTAATTATTTAAACATTATAAATGTATATAATTACTTCTCGAATCGTAGACACTCATTTTTTTTATTTAAAAAACACACAACAACTTTATTTATTTAACAAAAAACGCGAAAAAACTATATCCTGGACAAAAAACGTGGTGAACTGCGCTCTTCAAAATATTCTTAATAAATAAAAAACACTCGAGAGAAATAGAGGTATCGGCAGTCCGAAAAAAATAAATAGAAATAAATTTAAACAACCGCTTCAAAGTGTTTGTTGACCACCTCTACTCTTTTACCCAGTTTTGGTGTCCCTTCAAGAAGATTGACTTGAGAGTTGGGAGGACCAGCTACAGAGGCAATATATATGCATGTAAAAGTTTAGATTATATTTTAATGCTAATGAATACTATCCCTACCACTCCTATCACTTATACACTTATATATACTATATTTTTTAATACATACTCGCGCTACTCTCAAATATGGCGCTATTTTGGCGCGATAATGAAATTATTTATTTATTTAATGATAATTTCGTGATAATTTTGCGCCAAATTCGCGCCAAATTTGAGAATGGCACCGGGATGTATTGATATATTTATGTATATAATATAATATTACGATTATATATCTTATAAGTAACTAACACGGAAGTGACAAAAATATTAATGAATAGATTTATACATCCGCCAATGACAAAATTTATAATAATATAGATAGACAAAGTCTATAATGTATTATATAATTATCACGTTTATAATATTATGTATCGCTACATTAATATTAAATCATTTAGAATATATAAAAATATTTAATAAAACTAACGAAACAAACAGTGGCGATATTAATATAACTAATAATAATAATAATGCTAATAATAGTATTGGTTTTTCATTTTCTTCAAACATACCTTGGCTTCTTTCAGAAAAAACAAAAAACGTTAAACAACTATCATTTAAACCGCAACAAGATTCACAATCTGATGTTAAAACATTAAATTTTCAAACAACAATAAAAAATAATTCCGCCGCATTATTAGAAACAAATGAAAAGTTGAAACATACTAATATAATAAATATAGAGAAAGATGAATCATTGAAAAAGATGGATAATGATTTTTCTCCGACAGCACCTTATGCTGAAAATAATTCGAGTAATAAAAACAACACAAAAAAAAATAACAGCAGTGATCAATCGACAATATTATATAAAGAAAATAACCCTTTGCAATATACTGAATTTTATAATTCTAAAAATCAACATTTAATCATAGAAAAAAATCCAATGGTTTAGTACCGACATCGAAATCTGCAAGTAGATTTCTTGAAACTCGTTTATAATTTTTAAGCAATCCACGTGATGTCATCGTACGGCCAAAAGACCTTGATTTTTATTGGATAGGCATACATATAGTATACCCACACATGTATATGTATATAGTATATTAGATGGAAACGACACGTGTATCCTTGCCTCCGCCTTTCTTCCCCCACCCCGGTGACGAAGCGTTTCTCCAGCGCTTCTGATCAACTTTTTTGTGTTTTATAAATTAATCTTTAGTAGTATTACTGATACGTTAAACTGACGCGGACCCGTAAAGTCTAGTCTTTATCTTTATTTAATATATAATAAAAGTGGCTTTGTGATTTTATAATCATATAATATTATTATTTATCTTTAAAAAAAATAGTTCTCAGAACTACAGTATATTTTTTTTATTTGAGTATTTGATATTTCCTGTGTTTTTTATTATCGTTCTTTTAACATGCACAAGTGAGTAATCATGTTATTTACCAGTTAGTATAACAAAACACAATGTAATATGTTTATATATAATAATAACACGCAATATATATATTTTTTTGTATTTTTTAGGAAGTTGAAGACTAAATACCCTTCGTCGGTGGGCTTACCAGATAAAAATGCCTCTTATGCCTGCAGTAGTTTCAACAGTGTTTTATTTAAAAACACACCAAAACAGACAAATGTCATCTCGGAAAAACCATTGAATAGCAAAACAAAGACTGCCGCTGAAATACAATCGAAATGGATAAGCCAAAAGGATAAATCTAAAGAGGATAAAGTCGTAAACCATAACAGCTTTGGAGTAACGAAATATACAAATAGGCTGGAAATTAATTTTCAAAATATTAATAGAAAATCAACGGTTGAGCATAAACTAAATATATATGATGGTAAACATATAGAACACATCACAAAAGATACCAGTAATAATCGTAAAATGATTCCGAGTGGTATAAAAAAGACTTATAAATTTGATGATTGTGTATTTCATTTCTAATAATTTATCTATATTTTTTCAAGGTTTAGTATAAGTATGGTTTAGAAATTAAGTCATAAAGATAACTATAAAAAAAATGAAATTTGTTGATAATACAATTATAAATACGTCTATCTATATTTTTTCAAGGTTCAGTATAAGTATGGTTTAGAAATTAAGTCATAAAGATAACTATAAAAAAATGGAATTTGTAGATAATATAATTATCTGAACAAAAACAGTTTCACTGTAAAAAATTACACCAAGTACACGTTCACAACTTTTGATTTACAAAAATACCATGGAGAAATGATAACTTTACAAAAAGATGTAAAATCGAAAAAAAACAGACCAAGTAGCCGTTATGATTTTTAATAATTGAAAAAATTTTGTGGTAAATTTAACAATTAAAAACAATTTTTTAAACGTACTAGGCGTGCGTCATTGAGTACCCCAAATTTTTTCACGTCTGATAACTAAGGCCAAAGAACTGATGTGAAAAGCGATTTTAGGGACAATTCTTTCAGCCCCTCCTCACCAAGTCATTGACCCTACTGATAATATTTTGATGCAAACATATGAATCTATAAGTTTTGAACAGCTCGATGGATCGGATTGAGATAAGTGGCGATCGAAAGAGTATCATTGCCATTAAATTTGTTGAAAATTTGAATCGATTCGGTTCGCTAAATTTTGAAAAATCTCAAAAATAAAATTTTCAAGAAATGGTTTTTTTGGAATAACTTTTAAAGGACTCCACTAGTCAATTTCAAAAACTTATCCACTCTTAAACTTGAAATACTACATCTATTGCCGTCAGTCCCGTCAAAATCGATTGATTCATTCGGGAGTTATCAAAAACGAAAAATTTCGAAAAAAGTGCATTTTTTACATAACTTCGACATTTCTTATTGGATCGTTTTTGATGAAAAAAAAAAAATTATTATTGGAGGATTATGATTAAAATTGAATTTCTCTTGACCAGATAGGAAACTTGATTTTTAGGTGCTAGTAGAGCTAGGCCTAAGGAAAAGAACAGGAGTTAAGATAATTATTAAACTACTGACGGTTAAAATAAATGAGTTATCTGAGTGATATTGTGACGTTACTACAATACTTCTGAAAAAATTTGGGGTACTCAATGACGCACGCCAAGTACGTTTAAAAAATTGTTTTTAATTGTTAAATTTACCACAAAATTTTTTCAATTATTAAAAATCATAACGGCTACTTGGTCTGTTTTTTTTCGATTTTATATCTTTTTGTAAAGTTATCATTTCTCCATGGTATTTTTGTAAATCAAAAGTTGTGAACGTGTACTTGGTGTAATTTTTTACAGTGAAACTGTTTTTGTTCAGATTTTACATCTTTTTGTAAAGTGAAAATTTCTCTTCGGTTTTTTTGTAAATCAAGAGTTATGAACGTGTACATGGCGCAATTTTTTACAGTGAAACTGTTTTTGTACGGATAATATATTATAATTGCAATAATAAAATTATAAGTGAAATTTTGAAATTTGAATTTTCGCGCGCTTTTTAAAATAATAAAAATTTTTAGTAATAACTTTTAATTTCGCATCGTTTTTAAAAGAGAAAAAATAATAATTACTATTATTATTATTATTGTTTTGATAATAATAAAATTTTAATTGAATTTCTGAATTTAAATTGCCGCGAGTTTTTTAAAATCATGATAATAATAATTGATATTAGTAATCGCGCTATATTTACTCAATATTACTTCAACTGAGAGCCAGTTCTTTAATTAATTAAATAATATTAATAATAATAATAATGATGGAATAATAATATTTAATATATTATAAATGCAATAATAAAATTATAAGTGAAATTTTGAAATTTGAATATTCGCGCGCTTTTTAAAATAAAAATAAAAATTTTTAGTAATAACTTACAATTTTGCATCGTTTTTAAAAGAGAAAAAATAATAATTACTATTATTATTATTATTGTTTTTATAACAATAAAATTTTAATTGAATTTTTGAATTTAAATTACCGCGCGTTTTTTAAAATCATAGTTATAATAATTCATATTAGTCATTGCGCTGTATTTACTCAATATTACTTCGACTGAGAGCCAGTTTTTCAATTATTTAAATAATAATATTAATAATTATAATAATAATAATGATAATTATAGAAATATTTCCATAACAATTGTAATACTAATGATAATAATATACAAATAATGTGAATAATAAAATAATGAAACGTTGAATAAAATAAAATTGTATTTAATCATATTACAAATGCCCGAAATTAAATAGTAAATGAATTTAAATTTGAATTAACCGCCTAATTTGTCAGACTTGCTGGGTTCATCTAGAGGCAATACAGTTAACAACTGGACAAGTAATACAAATAATGTAAGTAAAATAAATTTGAATGAAAAATTAATAAAATATTTGAAATAATTCAAATTTGCGGCTTTCTGACACCTAGTGTCACCTGCTGGATGAATCTAGGGGCATAACAGTTCACAGCCGGAAAAGTAATGAAAACAATCCAGACTAAATATTTACATCAAATATCTACAACAAATTTTAATTATAATATTATTAAATTAAATAATTATGATAATAATAATAATAATAATAATAATACGTTAAATAGAATAAAATTGCATTTAATTATTTTACAAATACCCGCAATAAAATTTTAAATAAATTCAAATTTGAATTAACCGCCTATTTTGTCAGACTTCCAATGGAAATGGAATAACTCTGATACTATACAGTGGTTACTATCCTTAGAAAATTGAATTGTACCAACTTAAAAATCTGGAGCAGAGTAACTATCCGAAGAGGATCTCAGACGCCAAACGGAAACGGACTAACTGTGATACTACACATTAGTATACTATCTGCAGAAAATTAAACTGTACCAACTTCGAAATAAAAAATTCGACCGAAATTAGTAAAATCTCTCGTAGAATCGAAAAACGGGGGAGCGAAAATTTTATAAATTAGGATAACGCTAAATAATGAAAAAAACAATATAGTTTTTGGTGTTTTACAGAAAGAACTAATAATTAAACTATTTAAAGCGAGTGTAAAGTGTTGATATGAATGTAGTAATAAAATAAATCGAGTTAAAAATATGGTGAGGTTATGTTGACATCTGACTCGAGAATAGAGGCACTGTAGCCTCACGCCTACATGTTCACACATATTATTACATATGTTGTTGAACGTGTACTTGGCTTGAGGCACTACAGTGCCTCCGGATAAATACGTCTATCTATATTTTTTCAAGATTTAGTATAAGTATAGTTTAGAAATTAAGTCATAAAGACAACTATAAAAAAAATGGAATTTGTTGATAATATAATCATAAATACGTCTATCGATAATTTAAACGCAATATATACGGAAAAATTAAATATTTTTAAACAATTGAAAAATGTGCTTGAGAGTACACTGTATAATAATCAAAACGATACTACGTATTTTATTAAAAATAACGATATTAAAATAGATGTAAGAAATTTAGAGATTATTACTTCATTACTTAATGACATAGTCTCTGTTAATGAACAAGTAATAACTACCATGAATAATTTTAAACAAATCCATGATACCTATAAAGAATTGCGTACAAAATCTTACAACTATAAATCAATATTTAAAGATACTTCGGAAAGTAATGAAACTAGAATGGTCGACTATAGTATGATGATTGAAAATCTTTTTCAAATGAACGACAATATTGCAAATAATAATAAGGATAAAAAAAAATTTAATGTCAATATATTTATTACATTTAATAATGATACGGTTACATTTGACGATGTGTGTTTATATTATTTAAGCTATATAAGTAAGTCAAAAGATAATTCGGCAAATGAAAAAGATTTGATAGAAAGATCTAAATTAATGTCGGATATAATTACAGTCTATTTATACTCACCGGCCTATATTGGATACTGCATACAAAAGGATTTATTCGAATATAAGACAATTTTCACCTACACTATTCGATACTATTGTAGATTTTTAATAAAATAAGTACTCAATAAGTTGTATCTCGCCCCCCCCCCCACACACACACAATAAACTTGTACCAATCTACCTACTGTATAAACAATGAAGTGTAATAAAGAAAAACAGAAAATATGTGTTGTATTGGATTTAGATAGAACTTTAATAAACGACATGTATGAACCATATCCAGAGGTTAAATCATTTATAGATGAGATAATACAACTTTCTGATTATCGAATCTTATGGACTGCAGGCAATAAACAGCATCTTTTTGAATTTCTACAAACACCTTCATTATTTCCACCAAATTATCATATAAATTTTATTAAATTACTTAGTGAACTATACCAAGAAACGAAACCTGTTAAAATTCTAAAGGATTTGTTAATAAATAATAATAAATTAGATGTAAAAAATATATCATTTATATTGATTGATGATTCAGTAGACCGTTACATGGATAACGGTTATAATAAAGTAATTGATGTCACAAAATATACAAAAGTAAGTAAAATTAGTAATATTGAATTTATAGAATACGATAATATATTGAAAGAATTGAAAAGTTTCTTGAATAAATCATCATTTCCTAAATCAAATAACACAAATAAAAATGTAAGACATGCTATTATTGATGTAAAAAAAAACATATAAAAGAAAAAGATTGTCATCAAATAATAGTGAAGATGAAATGAAATATTAAAATGAGATGATGATAATAATTGTATTTATTTAATACATTTAATAAAACAATATCTTTTTATAAACGAAATTACATATGAATTAGAAATACGAGTAGTAAGCATATGGTATACATCTATATATTCAGTGAAAATAACACCTAATTTACAAAAATTTTAAATTTTACTTATATACATTGCGTAGAACATACATATTATGAGACATTGAGGTTTTATATCATGTAACGTTGTCGAATTATTATTGAAAGATATATTAAACATTGTTGGATTTTTATTTTTTTTTACCACTGATCTAGAGGCTATTATCATATTAAAAGTACTAGAATTGACATTTTTTTTTATAATTTCATGTATATCGGTTAATCTCAATAAATTCTTGAGCAAACTGTCTAATATAACAGAAAATATACAATCATTCACAGCACTAGTATTACTATTATTATCATTATCAAAAGTAGATGTATTATTAAATAAAGCATAAAATGCTTTTAAAATTTCATCATGGATTACATTTTTTTCATTATAAATTAACGATTCATAATATTTTTCAATTTGTTTCTTTAAATCTGTGTCTTTAGATTTTTTAATATCCACTAAAGAATCATTATTATCATTATTATTTTGATGACTATGGACACTCACTTTTTCCACGTCGTCGTTGGCGTCTTCTTCTTCGCTTTCTTCTAAAATAGATGACGATTCTTGTTCAATTCCAATTAAATCTATTGCAGCTTTTAAAGTATCATGATAAGTAAAAGTTTTTAAAGCAGGTGTCTCGGCGACAACGACAACAGCGGCTTGATTGTTATTCGTGCCATTGATTTGTATTTCATTATCATTGATAGTTCGTCTTTTCAAATTTAATTTTCGACATAAGAAGTTCTTAGTTTTATTGTCCATACTAAAAAAAATAATAATGGAAAACGAATTGAATTATTTAAAATTATTATTAAAAATACTTATAATGATAATGTATGTAGTTGTCGATTCAATTCTCTAAATATTATTAGATGAATTACTATGTTTAAGAAGTTCATGTCTTTTTCGATCGTTACTACGAGTATACACGCAATCACAATGATTACACTTAAATTGGTGAATACTTCTTATACCAGTATATTTAGTTTTATTACGCCGTTTCATATACATGCGTAAATTTGATATTTTTTTAATAACATTATGTTTACATTTATATTTATTAATTAATATTTGTTTATAATAGTCATTTGTATCGTCAATAAAATTACGAGAATTAGCAAAACCGGCTTGATAAAAAATTACCTGTTCAAATACAGTATTACTTGATACTAACATGAAAGCACGCATACCACATTCTAAAACAAAACTACCTCGACTCGATACAACATGACATATAAAATCACCAATTTTGGGTGTTTTATTATTTTTGATATTTGGTATCATGGATTGATGTATCCATGACTTACAGTGATCTTTAGATTTCTCATCATGATCATCGTCAATATTATTATTAATAAAATGCTCATCTATGCTATCGTTTAATTTTGGTTTTAGTATTAAAAAAATTATAGGCGGACCCAACATATTAAAGAAAAAAAAATTATGTAAAGGATTAAAAACAAATTTACATATGGGATTTTTAACATAAATTACATGATCATTGGTTTTATTGGAATGTACCGCTTTATAATTAAAATGTTTGCCGATATTTAAATAAGATTTTTCATCCTCAATATTTACGGGGCCGGTAACATAAAACATTATTTTTTCATAAAAAGCATAATTAAAAATTATTTTTAATAATTCATTAATATTAGAAATAAATTCTTGAATACCTTTTGGCGCATTAGTATTATTATACGCATATTTAGATATACCATCATTAAAAATATCAATATGAAAACTTAAAAATGAAAAAGCGGTATCAATTCGAATACAGTCAATTTTATTTTTAAACAATGCTTTACGTTTTTCTAAAGATAATGTCTCATAAAGATTATCAATTGATTCATTATATATATTGGATATAGTCTTTTCAGATAGATAGGTTTCGTCATTTTGATTAGATAATAAAGGTAACCTTTTAATTTCGTCACGTAATTTTATACGATAATCACTTATTGAATTATAATCAGCAACCAATTGGATAACATTGTACGTATCGACTAATAGATAAGTAAAGTCGTCATTATTCGCATTGTTATTATCGATAATTCGAGTATTATCAATTATATGCATATTATATTGTCCAACATTAGATACCAATACATCGAATAATCGACAATACGACGAATTATTGATATACCCGTTATTTTTAAATGCGTATATTGATAATGGAAAATTTTTTAAAGAAAGTAACACGCTATCGGTAACGTGTGTATTTAATTCGTTAATAAAATTAATATTACACTGCAATTCTCGTGTTGAAATAGGTTCACGATACTTGACGAGATCATATATCGAAGTATTCAAATAAAATTCATTTAAAGTTTGATTTTTTAAAAAAATCTGTTTAATTAACGACCGAACATCTAAAGTCAATGAAAAATAGTTTTTTAAATCGTTACGCAAATACATTAACTCTGTTAATATTTCATTATCAACTTTATCTTTCAAGATGACAGATAAAAAAATATGAAAAGCTGAATATTGAAAAGTTGCAGAATTTGAGAGTTCCATTCTGAAAGAGCAAATAAGTAATGAAATAAATATAATAATTTAAATTTACATAAAATATTATATATTAATTAATTAAAAAATATTATAAATACCTTTCACAAAATTTTATTTTTTTTAACCTTGAAACTTATTTTTTCTTATGCGACATCAAGGTAACAAACTCTTTAAATCACAAAAAAACTCTATTTGTGCGTATTTTATACTGTCAGTTATGCCTACACTTTAAATAGGTAGCAGAATATTAGTATATGTACTTTGTGTTCATCGACCAACGGATCAACACCAAAAAGTGAGAATCATATTCATTTATAGACGCTTGCGTCTTCCCCTACCCCGAAACATTTCATTCCTAAAAACTTTCTCAACTCCTATACAGTTCCCCCTCCGTCCTCTGACTATATCCGCCACCATTTTAGGCATTGCCGCAACACTTTAGTACATATTGTATTCAAATAAAAACAGATTTATAAAAAAAACTATTATTTCATTACTAATAAGGAGTAGATAATTTAAACTTACCCGAGAAAAAAACCCTTTTGAATACAAATATGATTTTAATGCAAATTTATAATATTTTGAATATTATTCTATTCATGTTATCGATAGACGGTAATGAATATACACACACATCCTCTTCTTCATCACTACAGCATGCAAACGAAACACTGGAACTACTAGCTAAAAGATATCAATTACGTAAACCGAACACGTATCCGACAGCAGAGTTGAAGAAAATATTATCGTTGCCGAATGATAAAGCAGTTTTCAAATTTCTTACCCAAAAATTGAATGAAATTGATAATACCGATGAATCGATAACTATCTCAAACACAATTAATTTTATACTTTATAATTTTTATTATTTTCACATGGTCAGATCACTTAATAATAAATGTGAATATTGTTTAAATAATACTCAGTATGTAAAAATATTTGATTTGGTTAATGTAGATAATGTTATAGACTCGAATGATTTTTTAATAAATGCATTTTCAATAGTTAAACATCATCATAATACCAACGAAAATATTACGTCTTCTAACATATTATTAGATTATTATAATAATAATAATTTATTAGACCATGAAACAAAAAACTATCAGCCAACGTATAATAATAATCATAATCATAATAATAATAATAACCATAACAATAATCATTTTGATAATAATATAAAAAACGTTGATGATTTATACATGTTAAAAATGAAAAAATAAATTTAAAAAAAAAGAAACACGTAAAAAATAAAGAAAACTCATTATTGATAAATAAACATAAAAAACAATCCGATGGTAATAATAATGCTACTAGTAATGAAGCGGAAAAAAAAATTTCACCTAAAACTAACAATAAATTATATTTGACTACTAATAAACAACAAGATAATATAAATTATAATGTGGATTTTATAGGATACCATGGATTTATAGAAAGCGATTATCAAAGAAAGTTATTATATAATGATTTTGAATACTATGTAGATTTTTATTATCAAGAAAAAGAACGAGGTAAAAGAATAAGAGAGGATAAATAAAAAATTTCAAGGATATTCCTCACGCCACCTCGGCGACTATACATGTGAAAAAACAAAGACCTACTTTGTGAGTGCTACGCGTGTAACGTATCGTTATTTCTTTCTAGAAGTCATAAAAAAATATAAGCTCTTTACAAAAAACTTGAGTTTGACTAGGGTCATAAAAAATGTTGATTTAATACATATGCATATTTTTTAATAAATCATAATCATTACAAACTTTTAACATTGTTAATAATAATATTCTTTTATCCATGATGTTTTCATTTAATGACGTATATATAGTATTTAAAAATTGAAATAATTCATTATGATTAATATCATAATTATCTTTTAATAAATCATATTCAACACTCTCTTTATTATTATATTCAATATTTCGTTTAATAATAGATTGATTTGTAAATGGAGGTAAATTTAATAATTCACCGGCACTCATAATTAAATAAGTAACTTTAATTATTTTCTGTGTATCCATATAATCATTAGGACTAAATAATTTTCTATATTTATTCATGATTCTTATATC
This sequence comes from Cotesia glomerata, assembly GCF_020080835.1. Lineage (NCBI taxonomy): Eukaryota > Metazoa > Arthropoda > Insecta > Hymenoptera > Braconidae > Cotesia > Cotesia glomerata. Next base: position 157,186 of record NW_025401997.1, read on the forward strand.
AACATTTAATAAATCTTTAATAATATATGTAATGTATTTATTTTGTATATTCGATGTACAATAACAACTAAATAAACCAATGCTTAAATATTTTAGTATATGCTGAATAATAATATTACTATCCATTATGTAAATATACGATGGCGTAACTTATATTAATCTATCTCATTTACATTAATTTGATTTTTTTTTTATTAAAATTATTTCCAAGCGATACTAAACCTACACGGAAAGAAAATTGAAGGAGTTTTTACTATTTTACTATTGTAATTTTTACTAAATAAAATAGTAACGGTGGACTATACTTCTCATTTAGTAATTTTTACGATCTACTATTGTAAATTTTATCCAACAAATAAGACTAGCAAGAGTCGTAAAAAGTCGAATACTATAGAGCAAATTATACAATATGTGTTTGTGAACTTTACAATTCAAATATTGTAAAAATTCACAGTTGGTTTTTTTAAAAGAAATATTAGGGAGGGAGAGAGATAGAAGGTTGGACTAATTTGGTACCTGTACAGTAATCGAAAAAAGAATCCGACATTTTCGTGCTATCTAGGAATCGAACCCAGAACTCTGTGTTGGCAGCCAGAAACTCCCTCTACGCTATCCGAGGTAAACTAAGACCCGTATCCTTTAACATTTACATAAACTCGGAGTCTAGCGCTGTGCACGGCCATCACTCACATTAATTGAGAAACATTCCAATTCAACTATTGTAAAATTTGCTATAGTTCTATTGGAAAGATACAGAGGCAGCACTGGAAATTTTCATCTCTTACTTTTTACAATAGTAATATCGTATTTTATCATGAATAAATAGTATTTTTTCTTCTAAAATATTTGACAATTAATAGTAATAAAAGTATAGTCCAGCTTTACAATAATTTTATCGTAAATTTTGCCAGAAATTTTTTCCCGTGTAATAAAGTACTTGAATATAATATAATATTTTTTTTGATATCCGCATTTAATTTATCAATACTGTCTGTTACAAGTTGTTCTCTTCCAGAATTATTTTTATTAAGATATGAATATTTTTTTTGCTGCTCAAGCATACCTTCCGATTTAAACATGTGACTATTTAATTTAGATTTTTTATCATGATGATGACCTGAAATATTAAAAACTATCAAAAAATATAAATAATGTATTAAATCATTCGTATCATCGAAATGATCATGTTTTATATTATTTAATTCAATTATAAAATTATCTAAGTCAATATTAAGTATCGATTTAAAATAAGTGCTTAAGCAATTTCGATATCGATCTGGTAAAATAACGCACAAGTAAACAATAATACTAGTGAAAAGATCACAATATTTATGGATTATTAATTGAAATTCGCTAATTAGATTATATAAATCCATATTTATATTGATATTATGTCCCTAATAATTTCGAAAAAAAACATTAAATACTGTTTGATATGTAGTTTACTTATAATATATATAATAATTATATATATTTATATACGAAAATATATAAAATACAAAAGTAGTTAACATACAATAAAAAGATATAATAATACTGGTAAAAAAATTTTAAATTTTGAATTCAAGAATTTCAACGAAAATAATAATACATCTATCGTTCCGTGTAATGTTTCATCAGATTGTGACTTTCAAGGAAATGATGAATCTTGTATATTAGTGGATGATTTTACCAATATATTCATGTATGATAGAATAAATCCGATACAGATAATTAATAATAATAGAAATTTCAAAGGATTCTGTGGAAAATTGAAAAATAATATCTAAGATTTAGTGTGTTCTTCTGAAAAAGGGGGTCGCTTTCATTTATATAAAGATAAATATGAAAAATCTACATACTCATGGTTTTGTAAATGCCTTCATCCGTGGATTTTTGATAAACCGTATGAATTCGATATATCATCAGATTGTAGTTTTTAAAAAGGCTATACAAATAGAGACTATGTAGTTAATAATAATAATAATAATAATAATAATAATAATAACAATAAACTGACCGACTATAATTCGATTTCATGTAAATGTTTAGATCATGAATATCAGGTAAAAATACGCGGCGTATATCAATGTCGCGCTGCTAATTATTTTGAAATGAAACTTACCAACATCGATGTAGAAGATATACAGTATAATTTAAATATTAATGCAATCGACAAAAAATGGATAAAATCTAATTTCGAAAGCGAATTAAATTTTCAACACCTTCGTCCCTTTGGATTGCCAAATCCATGTCTATATGATGCCGTAACTAATAAAAAAATTGATGCTTCTAATCTTAAAGAAGTCGGAATAAATTCAAAAGATGGTATATATTTTTGTTATAGTAACAGCCCAAAATTTATTACGGTGCAATTTACATCAGACTATTTAGCAAATAACGATGGTCGATATCCTAACGGTATTATACAGATATCCAAAAAAAACTCATCATTATTTGCAGTCGAAGATTCGACTTACGATGTGATTAATTCTATATTATATCCTCCCTTAGAAGGATGGAAAATCAAAATTGGCGATATTATAGAAGAATTATTTTTATTATTAAAAGATAATCTTGTTAAATATTCAAAATATCCTTACGAGCATGTAAACAAAATTGAGAATCTACTATTTTATAACGCGCCAAATGTATTAACCAAACCATTATATACTAAATTTATCGATCTCATAAATTTTAAATGTTCAAATATTAGTAGTAATCAATGGAATAATACAAAACGTTATAGAACACTGGGTTTGGTTAATGATTTGAAATTTTCACAAATAGAAAAATATCTATCGAAATATAAAACAGCCGATAAATATAATGTCTTGTACGCAACATATTCGGATCCAGAAATTCGAATTAAATATACATCTGATGTATTTACAAGTAAATTTGATGGTGTTTCGTCATAAAAACAAACCCTCGTTCATATACAACAACTGACCTATTTTATAGACAATTTAATGATTTGAAAAAAACCGAATTATTCAATACTTTCTTATTTATGTTGTCCAGAAATGATAAAAAGATATACAATCCAAAACATGATTTATACACAGGCATTTTTGAAATAAATTTAAATGAGAAGACAGTACTTCCTTTTTCTATTGGTAACCATAGCCTAAGTACCATATTTAAAAATCATACTCGTACTCTAGTATTTACAGCAAAAGGATTTCAAACAACGTCAATAAAAAAAGAATATACTGATATTATATGGTTACCGGTAGGAATAATACATTTTAAAGCAGCAAATTCGACAATCAATATTAAAAATACAGCAAATATATCAAACGGCGGTAATGTTTGTGCAAATTTAAATTTAATAGCTGAGAATTCATTACTACAATATTTCTCTTCAAAAGATGATAAAGATTGTAATAACTATGTGAATAATATACATGTAATGATACTGACAATTAAAAATTAATACAAAAAAATATTTTATAGTTCTTCGAAATAAGAAAGCCTGAGAAGAATTTATAATCGTTTGGCGCTAGCTTGAATATTAGATACCACATTTACATAATCGCCATACCTTTGAATTAATTTAAATATTTATTTATGCGTTACATGATTCCGCCAACTACCTGATCCTCGGATGATCCGATAGTTGAGTAGTTGGCGGCAAATGACGTCATCTATTAACAGCTGCCCCCCCTCCCTTACTGCTCTCAGATAATCTGAAAGTTGGGTAGTTGGACATGGATGTTTTTCTTTGAATAAATCGGATGACGTCATGTGAATCCGCCAGCTACCCGATCCTCGGATCATCCGATAGTCGCGTAGTTTGCGGTGTGTGAATGACGTCATGTGAATCCGCCAACTACCCGATCATCGGATCATTTGACGGCGGAAAGTTAGCGGATCTAAAAATAGTAACATTTTGTGGCAGCGAACGAAAAATTTTTTTCATCCGGCAAGCGGCGAGAGCTCGATTGAAAAAATATTTTTTTGAAATATATATATAGTATATTATAGTATATTATAGTATATTGTAATATATTATAATATATTTAATATAAATCCCACCTTTTATTTTACGAAAAGAACGAGAAGGGTTTTATTTGGGATTTATTATTTTACTCTCTGTTCGAGTTCTTTGAGTAAAATGAAGTCGCGCGCGAGAGCACACCTGTTTATATAGAAAAAGCGGAAAAACGTGGTAGAGGTGGTAAAAAAGCGGTAGTGGGGATGAATTCATTCAGTATGCTTCGAACCGTCGTCGAAGGAAGACCACACATTTCCTACGTTGCAATTTCAGATTTTAATAAAAATCACTCGAACGTAGTCTCTCATGCAGTAGGTATATAAAAACGATCATCATGTCGTAACATTTAGTATTCACAGTCAACCGATTAAGGTCTACACATTAACTCGAGCGTTTAAAAATATCTTTCACAGGTTATCATTAAATATTTCAAGTAGCACTATGATAAAAATAAGTAAATATATATATTGTGATGCCCTTTCCGGCACTGGCGTCGACAGGACCGGATCAGGTCAACAAAATTAATTGGCCTACCTGGTTCGTAGATTTGGTTGGGCGCCAGGAACTCAATGTTCCACGGGTCGATCTCGCTGTTGATCTTCGTTGGGCGGCGGGTCGGTGTTGAAGAGATTCAAAAATCGAATAACGGCAATCGACGGACAAAGAAATCGAAATTGGACGATAGGATCGGTTAATCAGAGCAACAATAATTAAAAAAAATAATTGAGGCGTGCAATTCTAATCCAACAACGGTTTATTCAACAACAAATATATTCTGTCGGCAATGTCGCAATAATAACAAAAATTATTTTAACGCAAAAATAATTCTAACGCAAAACTAGTACTAACGCAATGATTCACCATTTCAAAATAAAACAATTTACACAAAAAAATATTCGAGTAACCAAAAATATTATAAAGTTTTTTTCTTTCAAAAAAAATAAAAAAGAAATATTAATTAATTCAACTCGCCGAATTCATTCAACATTTTCAAACAAATAATTAATTCAACTCGCCAAATTTATTCAAAAATTTTCACAACAAATAATTAATTCAACTCGCCAAATTTATTCAAAAAATTTTTAAAACAAATAATTAATTCAACTCGCAAAATTTATTCCAAAAATTAAAAAAAAGGAAATAATTATTTCAATCGCAAAATTTTATTAAAAATTTCAATCGCAAAATTTTATCAAAAATTTCAATTGCCAAATTTAATAACAAAATCTCAATCGCAAATCTTTATCAAAAATCGCAACCGCAAAATTTATTTACGAAGTCTTCTCTTTTTTTTTTTTTTTTAAAAAAATATAATAATTTCAATCGCAAAATTCAACCAATAATTTCAATCGCAAAAACCTAATAAAGATCTCAAAATTATCCAAAATAATTCAAATCGTCAAATGGTTCAACAATGACAAGAAAAAAAAAACAAATGATGCGAAGTATTCGAATTCGTCAACTTATTTTACAAAGCACTTTACTAAGCCGCTTTGTCGTGTATTTGAAGCTCGAGGTAGGTAAACAGTACTTATAATCCCGACCAAAAATTCCACACACACAAACACGTGACTCAATGGTACCGTGCCGCAGAGTGTCGTCACTAAGCTTCAAAATACCGCACGGAATTTATTTAATTCAACAATAGTTCACACTCATTCCGGTATTCTTTTTATTTGAATTTTTAATTTAAATTCGGCGCGTTTTCTTTTACTAAGTTTACCTCGTGCTTGTCATTCTGATCGGGAGGCTGCTTGGGGCGACACAGGCACGTCGAATCTCTGCTTTTCCTCAGCTTAGCCAACCTAATAATTTTAAAACTCGTAATTTCAAATTTTAGAAAGTTTTTCCCATGTCACAATATATATATATATATATATATATATATATATATATATATATATATATATATATATATATATATATTCTATAATTTCTATAATTTCTAATGTAATAATAAGTAAATTTATAATGATTATTTTTTTTCTTTTTTTTGGATAGAACAAAGACCAGACTTGTGCGGAATGGCAGTTGGAATTTATTATTTTCAACATTTTGAAAATTTTGTCAGAATAAATAATAAATTGTGGGGAATCAAAGATAAAACAATTAAATTAAAACAGAATGACATTATTAATCTCTACGACAAAAATTTGAAAGACAGCGATAAAGCCATAAAGACGTGGACTGAAATTTTTATTAAAGAATTATCTATCCGAACAAAAACAGTTTCACTGTAAAAAAGTCGCGCGAAGTCCACGTTCATAAGACTATTAAGAAAAAAAAATTTGTTTTTTTCTTTACAAAAATATATAAAATGATAAAATTAAAAAATCCAAGTAACCGATATGATTGTTTATGATTTTCGGAAATTAAAAAAAATTTTGTTACAAATTTAAAAATTAAAAAGTTTGGAACAGTATTTGAGTGTTGCGCGGGTTTGCAAAATTCAAAAAATTGAAATACACAATGACGCACACCAAGTATGTTCCAAGAATTTTTTCTTAATTTTAAATTTATAACTAAATTTTTTTTTAATTTTCGAAAAATCATCCTCATGGATTTTTTTTAATCTGTTTATTTATTATTTGTTGTTATGATTTAATGCCAAGGCAATGGCCAAATAGCAAAAGTATACATTTCGATTTTATTAAAAGTACACGTAATGAGCAATAAAGGCATATAATTATATTGTTTTACAATTTCATTTAGAATATTTTTCTGACAGTGAAGTTTAATATTAAAAATTTGAAAAATGAAAACTTTAGTATGTAATATACTCATTAAATCTTTACAAAGAATAATTTATGTAGATGAACGAAATAATTTAATTTGTATATATGATTAATTTGTTGTTTAAGACTGATAGCAGGTAGATTTCTTGATATCAAACACAAAAGAAAATAGTTTTAGTAAGTAAGTTGATCAAAAATTAAACTGGAGTTAGGTAATTTGTGAGACGTTCATGGTTGGCCTTCTCGTTCACTTGTGAAGAATAAAATTCATAGGAACTTGGTCTTTGAAAGATATCAAGACTCAGTAAAGATTGAAGATTATTTTACAATTGGTAATTCCCTCCCAAAGTCGGATAGCGGATACCACAAAGAGTGTTCATAGACTAAAGCTGTGGTGAAGTTTGGGATTTTGAAATTATTGTTATATTTAAGTGCGGCTATTCTTTCAGATCTTCTGATATCACTGGGGGATTTCATCCAACAAAGAAGAGAGATTCTCTTAAGTATTTATATGATTTTATATATTTTTTGTAAAGAAAAAACAAATTTTTTTTCTTTAATAATAGTCTTATGAACGTGGACTTGGCGCGATTTTTTACAGTGAAACTGTTTTTTTTTCGGATTTTAGTATTTTTTGTAATTATAATAAAAATTTACAATTGGTACCAACTTAAATCTCGCGTTGGTTGCATTTTTTATAGCAAACTATCCCCTTGAAACTACAGTTTATGTAAAAAAAATTCTAGCGCACCCTGGCGGGTGTAGATGCAAGCTGTGAAATATATTTTTTTAACTGTAGTTTCCCATCTAATGAAGGATTACTATGCATTCTCGAATTATTTAGTCTGTGGCAGATCACTTTGCCCATCGAAAAAAAAGTCAGGATCGAAATTTTTGCGTTGCTATAGTTTGTGCTGATTAAATTTAATAATTTCCAGTAGATTAATTGTTATAAGTGAATATAATTAATTAATAACAGTCAAATAAAGTATGAATTACTGTTATAATATACAATTTAGGAAAAAAAAGTACCGTAGAATTAAATAAAATTTTGCAACCTCAAAATACCGTTCTGATTACAGTAAACACAGTCGGTAGTCTGGCGCTCCGTTTACAGCAGATTTGAACGGAACTTGGCGCCAGATTCTACCGAATCTGTGGATATTTGTTAATTTAAATGGTATAAATGTGCCGAATTTTGAAAAAAATTTTATTAATTTAAAAACAATTTCTCTGGCATATTATCAAAGAAAAAAATACGAACCTCTATGTTCTAAAATTATGTACAAAAATATAAAATTAAATACTGATACTTTATTTTGTGTGGATTTTAATGGATCTTTCAGTGTAGATAATATTGATAACGATTTAAAAATAATTTACAAATCGTATGGTAATGATTTAATAAATTATAATTTATTTTCAATTGCGGATAATTATGTAACTATTATAGTACGTAATTTTTTAAATAGGTATGTTGTTTCAAAAAATTTCGTTTTATTATCGGATTTTTTAAAAAATATAAAAGATGTAAAGGTTTCAGCATGTGTTTTTAAAATTAAGGAAAAGGAAGAATGTGATAATAATAATAAATTAATTACAAGCATTTACTTGCGACCGGAAATTTTAATCTTGAAAAGTGATCAAAGAATTGATATGCCATTAAATTATTTTAATTTTGTAAGAAAAGATGAATCTGAAACTTTTATAGAGAAGCATCCAATATGGCATAAAACTATTATACTATTCATAACTTGTTTATATTTCATAGCGATTATTTTTTCTTATTATTATATAAATAGAAAAGTTACTGTGTAAAATTTAAATGTTTATTTTTAAAAAAACAAATTTTACTTTGAAATTTTTAAATATACGGGTACACTTAAATCACTTTTATGTATATAAATACCGTATTAAATTGTGTCATATGTTCTAAATAAATAATTTCTTTAATATCATTATATTTAATTATTAATGAACAGACAGTGTTCTTTTTGTTATTGTCACTATCAATTGATTTATAAGATTTAATAGGTGTAAGAATTTTAATATTTTTTAATGGTATGCCATCATTACTTGTAGATGGTAAGGATTTTACGAAATCATTATTAATTTTAATTGCACCAATTTTACCCAAACTGTCATATGTATTTATGTTAATTTCATATATTGGCGCTAGAGATGAAATATCATCGGAACTACTCATTGTATCTTTATAAAATTTAATAATTGTATTGTTAAAAGATTTATTTTGCATTATATTCAATTGTGTAATTGAATCGGAATTCAAAGTAAAGTATGTAGGAAAACTATTTATAGTGTACTGACGTCTTTTTTTAATACTAATATCTAGTATAGTATTTTTTGGAATTGATAATGTCGATATATTATTTTGTATATCTCTTATATGTGAAATATAATTATTATCATTAATATTACACGTAGTCGGTTCATTATTAATAACTACTTGTTCTTTTCCTTCCTCTACCTCGCTTCCCTCGCGGTTTTTGAAATACCGTAAATTTTCGGTATTAATGCGTTTACTGTAAATTTACCGTTATAATTCTGAAATAATACGGTATTTCTGTGGTCATTTTGGCCAGTTTTTTTACTATAGTTATACAGCATTTCTACCGTACTTTTGCTGCAAAGTTCAGAAATAATACTATAAAATTACTGTAAAACTCTAGAACTTTTACCGTAAAAAATCTATGTATTAACTATGTTATGTCCGCCCGAAAATTTTTCTTTTTATTTAAAATTCCCGCTTTAGATGGAAGACCCACCTATGCGCGAAAACCACCTTAAAATTAATATCGTTGCGACTGCCGACTGACCGATGGGGATTTCTGCAAGCTAAGCAGCGGGAACTTTTAAAAGAGGCGGCAACCACCGCCCAACGTCTTTTAACTAATTCAATTCAAGTATCTTTGTTAACTGACCCGCGTTCGTAGAGGCTTTTGGTTTAATTTGCGCTGCACTTAGATCAAGCGGGTCCCCGTTAATACGGCGAACGTGATAAAATTAAATTCAGGTCTTTTAATTAATTTGCACTGCACTTAGTTAAAGCGGGCCGCCGTCTGTAAGGGCTTTTGTTCTAATTTGCGCTGCACTTAGTTCAAGTGGGTCTCGGTCATCCGGCAGACGTAAAAATAAGATAAGTTCGTTAATATAAGGGATTAACCGTTTAATTTGCTCCGCATTTACATCGGTTTGAATCCGTTAAGTTTAGTTATTATTCGGTCAGTTACGCACTTTTTCCTGCGGGAAACTGGAAAGACGTTAACCGTAAATTAAAGTGTAAAATTTCAATAAGTAGTTTATAAGTGTTAAATAAAATTATTGTGAAACGTATAACTGATTGCTGCTGTTCTAATAAAAACCAACTACACAAATCTCGAGTCGTTCTTTACTGAGAAAGCAGCCCTTGGTCATCCATTCCTGGGCCTCAAATTCAACATCCAGACTCGAGAGCGCTTCCAGCCGCCCTTCAAGGCCCGGATCAGTAAGAAACAAGTCATCTAACGGTAAGTGGAAAGTAATTTATTAAATTCAAGAAAATCAAATCTCTACGAAAATTCTCAGTCTCTTCAAAAGGCGTGGTATTTCGTCTCTCGAAAGCTCCCACAACAAATAATTTAACAACGAGAATTAAAACCCCTCGTTGTGTATTCTTAAAAGTTAGTCCGATTCTCCACCGTTACCTCGCTACCGCATTTTCAACGCCTACGGACATAACATAAGAAAACTGGTGGCAGCGGTGGGATTTCGAGCACGAAATTTCTATCGTTCTCTTTGAAAAACTGAGGAATTTTTAAATAATTTCGAAGAAATTCTAAATTTCAAAATTTTTACTTTCGGAAATATTTTTGCGCTATTTTCTATTTGCGATTTTTCTAAATTTTTCAAAACCAATATAAAAACATATTCCTCTTGAAATATCTCTAGTATTTCCTAAAACAAAATTTTTTTTTGTTAGCAAGTTGTCAATTTCGAAATCATCAAATATAATTTATACATACCTTGGATCAAATTTCGAAAATTTATTTTTAACATTCGCTGATCTCGCTGTTTCCGTTTAACAATCAAGCGCGTTGGCGACTCCGTAATACGATACTCGCGAGCGCGTTTCCGCCAAGACTCTCGTCAGCAAGTTTATTAATATCCTAAAAAAATAAAAGTCCAAGCATTATTACAATTATATCAATAAATTGCCATCAGCAATTTTAATTAAATAAATATAAAATTTTTTTTTTACATTCGAGTATTATAAAGCCTAATTTCGTCTTCTAATCTTATAGATCACTTTCTTTTGTCCAAGTGGCAATTATTTAGACGCGGGCGTCTTATAATTAGCTACAGCCGATATTCGAAAACGCGCCGTACAGTTGGCGATTCTCGTTTATCTGCACCGGGACTCACCTAAGCCGATTTATAACATTCGAAGGAAAATTCTAACGCTTTATAGTCGAGACATTTCAAAATTGAATTGTGCACCCCCAAGTTTTTATTTATTTGCTGACCAGAGTACTCTTATGGGAAAAAGAGGTAAGCGCACTGGATTAAATTACCAGTTACGAAAAGTTCACGCAGAGTACACATCTGGGAAAGTTTACCATCGCTCATTGATTGAATGGAACTATTGGGAAGAAAACCCAGTTCCTAGACGTACTTTAGACCGATTCCGTATAAACCCTACCCGACCCCATATAAAAATAATCGAAGATACTGTCGATTCAGTCGGACACTTTATTCCCATCGCGGCTATCGAACGAATCCGGAAAAATCAACCATCGGTAATCGATAACGCGACCAAAGATTCCCACCAGAACCCGCGGGGGGACGTATCAAAATTAGACGAATCCTTTAAAAATCCATTACCCTCTTCAGCTTCCTAAAAGAATAGAATAATTGATCCTCTATAACATTTTCTTTTTCAAAATAAAACATGGCCGAACCACGACCATTCCGGTTAGAAACCTCGTTGGCGGACGAGAAGATCGAACCGCATCACCTCTCCTTGGCTAAGGAGATGTTCGAGGCCCTTCCATATTTTAACGGAGAAGGAGCTAACGCGATCAGAGACTTCGAAGTTTTCGAAGGAATTGTTCGGAACTGGCTAACGGTTATACCATTAGATCATCAACAGCATTTCGCACATCGTCTCACTCAGAGGATTCACGGAAGAGCTCGCCGCATGATAGAACACACGGACCTCACCACCGTCGAAGACATCCTTCGTAAACTAGCTACGAAATTAAAGAAGGGAGATCCATATCTCCTCTGGCAGAAGAAGCTAGCCTCAGCGTCCCAAGAGGGAAGGCGAAAACATCGAAGATTTTACTATCGATTAAGAGACATCCTACAGGGCATCAGCGACACTGCTCCAGAGGCGGATAAAGAGGTCGTCCGAAGGGACTTTCGAACTATCAGCCGCTCACTCCTTATACGAGCATCTCCCGGACTTCCTGAAATGTCTGTGTAAAATTCAAAAATCAAAAACTCTTGATGAAATATTTAAGGCCGTCGAATCTGAAGCATATCGATATCCTAAACGTCGACATCCAGCTTACGACGAACCATCTTCGGGCTAGAATCTTACCACCAGGATCAGATCATTTTTGGAAAATCAGGCCCAGGTCAGCATCGATCACAACCGTCAAGAGGACCGAGATACGATGACCAAGGCAATTATCTCAACCAGGGCAGGGTTTTAGCTTTTACCAAGAAGCAAATCTAGCTCCCTATGATGACTACTATTACTATGATACCTACCCGGATAACGCTTATGAGAGCTCCACTAGTTACATCGACGCTAGCATATGCCCAAGAGCACCGTGCGCAGGGTCACCCTCGACTAAATTATTCCTATCAGTCCGGAATTCTCACAGGAGTTATACATCGAATCCAGCCTTCCTCCCTCAAGTCGGGGAATACGCCGAAAATGGTGCATTTCGAACAGGATCTGAACCCTGAAGAGGAAAAGCTACGTCATAAAACCGACCCGAATATCGTTTGTAATTGTCCATTTTGTCCTAAAGGAGAGTTTAGAGGGCTTCAGTCGGTTCCTTTAAACGAACGGGGCGCCCGTCAACCAGAGGCAATGCCGGGTGCGCCCTTCCAGCCTCCACGTGGTCCAATGCCTTACCCAATGAGACCTTACAGTTCCCAATACCAACCACGTCCCCAAGTGATACCGAACCTACCCACGGCCGATCCTTCAAAATACCAATCACTCTTACCCCTCTCACCAGATTCCAGCTACTCAAACAACTCCTCAGGAAATCTTGAATCCAAACCTACAGTCGAATACGACCCTTCCTCCGCAAAAATCTTTCCTCCCTTCCTCAAAATTCAACTCCGCCGCGAACTCAAGCTCAGGCGATACCAGCGAAAGATCTGTAAATCCAACACCCGATGCTACTTGTCTGGCCACGGGAAAGGGCCCCTTTATCAAAATAGTCAATCAAGAACTTAAAAATGGAAGAACGATGGCCCTTCTAGACACAGGCTCAGATTATAACCTCATCTGTATACCGGCACTTCTCGAAACTGCGCTCTGTCATAAAATAAATAATGGAAGCATAGGAGGTATAGGTCAAAGCAGCATGCCAATCAAAGGAAAAAATCACATTACAAATATTAGGAACCGAAATAACATTCCACATCGTACCAAATCCCCAGGAGGCTTCACAATGCCATCTTAGGTAACGAATTCCTTTAAAAAGAACAAGCTAACATCTCGTTTTACTGGAACACACTTGTGCTCCGTAAACGGCCTATAAAACCTATACCTATCATCATGCCTAGGGAATATCCGCAAAACGAGTACTGGCATTAGAATAGGCCCGAAGGTCTACCTGTCCTGCAACTCACCTCCTTGGCGATTATCAACGGTTCTTAATCGATACAGGGGGGACGTTTCACTGATTAATTTATCAGCCCTTAAACCCACTACGCCTATAAATACAGAAAATTCGATACAACTGAGAGGAATAAACGGTTGGCCTTTAAAACACAAAGGCACAGTCGATCTCAAGGTTTTAGGTTTAACAGTCGTATTTCAAGTGTGTGAAGAGGATTTACCTTTTCCTGGAGTCGGTATTTTAGGAAACGATTTTCTGGAACGAGAAAAAGCTGAAATATCTTATCATCAGCAATCTCTGAGTCTCATATCTCATCCGTCGAAAACAATTCATTTCAGTCTTCGAAACTCAGCAATCCTCGAGGTACACCATACCTCCTCGAATGAAGATGACAATCTCGATCCCGATCGGAAACCCGGAAATAACCGAAGCGATACCTCGCCAAGAATACCTTTTGCCTCAGCGGGAGTACTTTTTAGCGCGAAGCCACCCTTGTGACGGTCGAAGACAAATTCGCCATGATGTGTGCATGGTAACCAACGTCACCAAACGAGGCCCAAAGAGTTGGGGACATTCCACCTCAGACGTGCTCGAGGAATTCGGAATTCGACCCTCATTCAAACTCAGAGGGCGACGAATCCGACGGACCCGAATCCTGCAAAGTCTTCAAAAATAACAGACAGATCCAAAAATCCAGAATCGCCTACATCATGTGGATAAAGTCTAAAACTGAATCAAACCTATCAGAACAGGAAAAAGAAACAGTTAAAAAATCTAATTCACGTAACCAATCACGATATTTTTCATATTCCTGGAGATAAATTAGGGATGTTCCAAAGCAATTTTTTCTTGTAGATGATCGAAACTACTTCAGATATGCCCTCATCAAAGAATTAGAAACAATACCGGTTTCCTCCCCGAACAAAGCGAGAAGAAATAGCTGTAAGCAAATCGCGTGAACCTCCGAAAAACAAGGCATAATAAAGACGATCCAATTCTCCCTACAATTCACCACTTCTGGATAGTCCCGAAGAAATCCACCTGATCTCTCAAGTAAAGAAATGGAGACTGGTCATTGATTATAGACAACTGGAATAAAATCAGCGTGGGGGATGCATACCCACTCCCGCTTATTATAGACATCTTAGACCCTCACTCTGTCAGGGAGCCAAAATCTTCTCAGCGTATTTGATCCTGGCTCAGCGGATTCCACCAAATCACCGATGGACCCAAGAGATGCTCATAAAAACAGCTATTCTCCACACCGGACGGGCATTGGGAATACTGTTGTATGCCTTTTTGGCTTCTCGAAAATGCTCCAGCTCAATTCCAAAGCGGTGATGATGCCGGATTCAACATTCAGCGGACTTAAAGTGAGTAGAACTGTTCTGTTTATATTGATGATCTCATCAGCTACGCGAAAACGCCTCCCCTGAGACACGAAGCAAGCGGGTACAGAGATTATTCAATCGTTTAAGAGAAGTGGATTCAACCTCCTTTCAACCAGAAAAATGTAAATTTTTCTGCCCCGAAGTAGAATATTTAGGGGGCATATAATAACAAAAGAAGGAATAAAACCGGATCCTAAAAGATAGACTCCCCTTTTAAAATGCCTCAATTCCTCGTAATCATACTGAAGCTCGCAAATTTATGGGTTTAGCCACTATCGTCGTTTTTGTCCAGAACTTTGCCGAAAGGGCAAAACCCATTACGGATCTAACACGTAAAACTAAACCATTCGTCTGGATTCGATCAGAATCACAAAAGCTTTTGACGATATTAAAAACTTGCTCTTTGTGAGGGACTCCTTTTACAATATCCAGACTTTAATCAAGCAATTCATCCTGGCTACCAGCGCTTTCAGATACCGAGATTTCGGGAATTCTGAGCCAAAAGGCTCCTTCCTCACAGGAATCTACCGGCGTCCAAGTCCGGAATCCGAGGAAAAGATCGCCTTCGCCTGTGTCTGCCCAAGGCGTCTCCTCCACGATACCGAAACTCGTTATACTGAAATGGAAAATCAAAGTCTCACCGGCGTTTATGCCATACAGCAATTTGGGGCATACCTTTACGGGGAAAAGATTCATCCTTATTACAAGCAGGCCCGGTGCAGTAGCCTGGTTAACTGGACTTGGCATAACAAAGTCTCACCGAAAAGGATGGCAAAATGGAGGTCAAAAATTAACGAATACAAATTCAACGCTATTGTTCGACATAAAATCACCCGAACAATACGCCGAGGGGACTCTCCTATGTAATCCCAAAGGTTAAGTTCATTTCCTGAACCTGAAACGGAAGCCGCATCCTCCTCCGCGCTTTCGCTTCTCGGTTATCAAGAACGCAAAAGACTAACATCCAAAATAACCGATGACCAAGCCATCAACGCCAAAGAGACCAGGACGCCCACCTGGAACTAAAAACAAACCAAGAATTAAAAGCGCACCTGAAATTCGGGATACCATAGCCTCTAGGTACGAATGCGCGCACAGGGGGACGACGCGAGTACCCCCGAAAAAGAACTATAAGGGAATTGGAGTCCAGCCATCGTCGAAGATGATGTTGATAAAACCCAAGAGGGGGACGACGAGATCTTTAAAATCCATCCGAACGTCGAAGAATCGGCGCTAGACAAAAGGAGGGACAAGAGGGGGACGATGAATCCAGAAAAGATCAAGAAGCACCTGCCGCTCCAAAGCCCCGTAGAAAAACTCAGGAAACTCGTTAAAAATGTTCGACGAAATGTTAGAAAAGACGTCCTATTTCCCCAATCCAGCTATCGAACAAAAGCTCTCGAAAATCTTGAGCGTGAGGAACTGATTAGTCG
>NW_025401997.1:173689-179761 GCF_020080835.1 Cotesia glomerata
CAAAAGTGGTAAATTATCAGGACGAAGTCGAGCAGATTCAAGGCATGTATACAAACCCAAGCTAAATTCAACACCATTCACCTTTATGGAATTACTACGAAATGCTTTGTTGCTGATTGTGCTTAATTAAAGATGAAATTCAGAACTGTTGACTCAAGATTTCCTGGACTAAGACATATTTTCCGGATGATTTAAGTACTTGAAACATTTCCACGTTTTTCCACCCCACTTTGCACTTTGGCCCACATTGAAAGACTCTTATTAATGTTTTCCGGTGGATTTTTAAGGTTATAGTTGCTTTAGCTCAGACTTTGCCCAGGCGCCATGATGCTTGGCTTCATAACGCATACACCAATAGTTGGCTTGAGGACCGGACCAAAGTGGCATGTAGGGTAATGTGAAATATGATGAAATTTGGCCAGTTTCGTTTATATCAGGGAAGCCAGTTTTAAAGCTTAAGCGAAATTCTCTGATTGAAGCGTCTAAATACAGAATAAGTGATTGTGTAATTTTTTGTGGAGCAAAAAACTAATTCCATTATTTGTAATAAATTGATAATAAGTATCATATGTTCATCATCACTGTCAATGACATCGGACAGAAGAAAAAGTGAATCGCTCGTATTAAAGCTCCAAATTTGCATCGCCTTTTGAGCTAAGTGTGTGTTCTTTTCGCCGCAATATACTGACAGTGCAAAATTTGCCGATGGTTTCATTTTTTCATTTCACAGCTAACCCCAGTTGGAGAAAGAAGATAATTTCTATTGTTGAAGTTCTCAACACTCAACTTCTGTTGATCGACAATATAGTGTTTCAAAACTAATTTTATTATTTATCATAGGGCAAATGCCACAAAGAAAATCGTGCATTGGATCGAAAAGTCTTATTTCGTGAAATAGCAAGGAAAAATATTTAAGAATCATTTAGGCAGCAACTCCCACGAACACCTGTTAGTGTTTTTGTTTCTGTCAAGAAAAGTTTGATTCTTTTCAAAACATTCAGAAGTGATAATCAAACAATTCCTTTTAAGATCGCTCTGGACCAAACTCAAGAGAACCCATGTAAATCGGTTCGAGAGTACATACATAAGCGACAAAAATTGATTAGCAAGAAGGGTCCTTAGAAGGTTGAAGACGTCGTGGACTGCAAGACCATCACCACAAAAAGCAGCTTAATAGCTTTTCGCACGAAGTATAAAATTGCCATTTTCTCCATCTCTACCAATACCCCCATCATCTTTTTCTAAAGAGAGGAAGCAAGATCATTTAAGAAAGGTTGAAGTACTTTTTAAACCCATATTTCTTTTACACTCTGCATCAGCGCACAATAAAAAGAACATGTATAGAATTTGAAGAGGTCTGAGTTTATGTGTGATGGTAAATTTTGAATCGTATGGTAAAAAGCACCCAGTTTATGAACACCTGTCTTCGGGATCCAAGCGGATTGACAATCTCTAGTTCGCCATCATAAACTAGAGTTGTAGTCTGAGAGCATGTGGATATCGTAATAAAAATTCATGATTTTGAGCATGTTGACCATCAAGAAACAGAACTCAGTAATACTTCATCTGGAGAATTTCTCTTCTGTCAAAAATTGCTTCCAATACATTTGGATTCAGAATATAGAGCCAATTTTAAAGTGTGTGTCAATAACAGAAACATATTGACAAGAGTTTCCACTCACCAAGTCCGGTATATATGAATACTCTGAAGCTCGATCAAGTTTTTGGATCAGTCGATTCTACTGCAACAAACTGGAGTGGAATATCAATTGGATAGAGATATCCACTGTGAGCCTGCCAGAGCCGCGATTTGTTGATCCAGAGTTTTTAAATCAGTAAAAACTTCATTGAGAGGTTAAAAGCTCTTAGAACAAGTCTTTTACAGCTCGATCATTTATTAATTAAACCTTCTTTGATCAAAAAATGCTTTTCACTTTTATGTCTTAAAAACTCGCTTTGCATCTTTATCAATAATTGTTCGCACTCTTCTAGAATGTCATTTAAGGTTTCCTTTTGCAGTCATGGAAGGCCTTGCATTTGAAACCACGATGCAATCATTTGGATGATATAAACACGAATATTAAAAGTCGTTATTATTATTATTATTATTATTATTATTATTATTATTATTTATTATTATTATTATTATTATTATTATTGTGTGTGCTTGCCATCATCATAATTATTGTTATGATTATCATCATTATAATTATTATTACTATCATCATCATCATCATTAACTTCTATATTTTCGTAGGTCTTGTATTACCCCGATTCCGAAGATGAATTTTATTAATATGTTTACGAAAGAGAATAAAAATTGAAAAATCGACAATGACAGCCATTCTGGCAACATTCAATCCTCTAGCAGCCCCGCGGCTTAACGTAAAGTCCGTGTACTTTGTGAAATGATCTTTTAAATCATTCACTTCATCCCCAACTTCTTGACGACACACAAAACAAATTATTTGTTCCATGATAGTGTAAAAATTTATAACTCCAGTGAAATAGTACTTCACACAACAATGATGAAAAAAGGAATTCACAACATCAAATATTACTCACTTCTTAAGAAATTGTGATAGTCTCTTCGATCTCATCTGCTAAGTCGCCCAGCTTTGCAATCAATTGATCGACCGTTAGGTTTATAAAAACCCTCCATGTTGTACGTAAATTCTGTAATTTATATAAATGTTATTATTTATCTATATGAGAATTAAATATTAATTTACTATTTAATTGCCAATTTATTTATGAATTTCAGTATAAAATCATTTTATAGTTTGAAAGAAAAAATTATTTTTTACCTTAAATTCAATAAATATTTTTGAGGAGCAACATTCAAGAAATTCAGAAATGACTTGTTACTTAGTAGACAGAATAATTCTAGACGTGCTGTTGACAATAATAAAAAAGATTAATTGAAGCTATTTTTGTGCATAAAAACATAAACAATACAATGACAATGGTTTGTAATGATAATAATAGGTAGTATAAAATAATATACATAAAAGCTCTTGAATTTACTATTCATACGAATAAAAAAAAAAAGAAAATCATTGTTTTTTTTTAATATAAAGAAAGAACCACAATAATGTTAGTAATTAAAGAAATTTTATAAATGAATTTAAAACGAAACAATACATGAATTTAAACAATTGACACTCAATAATTTAGAGAAATTAAACTTAGATTCATGTTGATATGAATATATTTTAGGTTATCACCAAGAGAAACTTAATATAGTGAAAATTAATATTAAAGATTATTTATTTTTGAATAACTTTTTATTTTTCGGAGAACAGAAATCAAAATTTTTTAGAATTTATAAATAAATAAATATGAAATCCAAATCACTTACTTGTAAACAAATGATAACTTGAGTCTTCGAGAGGCTCACCCAAGCAAAAACTGCGCTCAAGAAACAATGCAGAATATGGCGCTCTCAATGACGCGGTCACAAAAAAGGCAGAAGCTCACTTTTTCACTGATCTTGGGAGTGAATTCGACTCTTGAATCACTATTTAGACAAAATTTGAAAAAAAAAAGTCAAAATTTGAATTATGATTGTATTTCAAAATAAATAAATGTTTAATTAAAAATTTTATAAATAAATTGTAAACTAACAATCAATCATTTTCATATTATTTGCCACTCAATTAATAATTTAAAGAAATTAAACTTAAGATTCATGTTGATAGATATTTGTAGGTTATTACAAGGAACTAGTATAGTAAATTAAGGTATGTTAAAGTTATTTTATTTTTTGAATAACTTTTATTTTTGGAGCACAAATCAAAATTTTTTTAAATTTATAAATAAATAAATATAATCCAAATCACTTACCTGTAAACAAAAATGATAACTTGAGTCTTCGACAGGCTCACCCAAGAAGCAAAACTGCGCTCGAAAAAAACAATGCAGAATATGGCGTTCTCAGTGACGCGGTAAAGAGGCAGAAAATCACTTTTTCACTGATCTTGGAGTGAATTGACTCTTGAATCACTTATTTAGACAGAGTGAAAAAAAAAGTCATTGATTATGATCAGGTGTATTTCAAATAAATAAATATTTAATTAAAAATTTTATAAATAAATTTTAAACTAACAATCAATCATTGTCATATTTACCACTCAATTATATAATTTAAAGAAATTAAACTTAGATTCATGTTGATAGATATTTTAGGTTACAACGAGGGAACTGGTATAGTAAATTATTATTAAAGTTATTTATTTATAGATAACTTTTTATTTCAGAGTAAAATAAAATTTTTTTCAAATTTATAAATAAATAAATATGAGAAATCCAAATTACTTACCTGTGGGGCAGATGATAACTTCAATGTTCGACAAGCTTATACTGAAAAAGCAAAACTGCGCTCAAAATGATGATCGAATGGCTTCGGTCTTAGTGACGCAGTAAAAAGGTGAAAATCACTTTTCACTTAATCTTAGAGTGGATTGACTCTTGAGTCATTAATCAGACAAAATGAAAAAAAAAATTCCATGTTTGTTATTTTTATAATCGATGAATATCCATAAAATTTTATAAATAATTGAAAAATATAGAATCAATAATTTACATGCTAGGTGTACAGTAGATAAATATATAAAATTGAGGAAATTCAGTAATAAAATATATTGACAAATAATCGAGGGTTTCACGTAAGAGAGTACTAACCAGACATTTAAATGGCGCTGATGTCGACGGTGAAAAACATCTTACAAAATATTTAAGAACATTAATTAGAGATTTATTGAAAAAACTCATAATTCGAAATAATTTATTTTAAAGGTTGGATGCTATGTTATTATTAAAAAATAATTACACTCAAGTGCTGGTTTACATCACTCTCTCCAGACTAGATTTTACTTATTCCAAAAATTTTTTTTTCTTCATTTTTTGTATGTAATAAAAATATCAGCATGGAGTTCAAGCCTACATATCTCACAGATTTTTATTCACTTCAAAGGCACAGAAAGTGGCTATAAAAATACACAACTACCATAGTAGCTGTCAAGAGTACACGGCTAGTTTCATGAGTGAAAATATTACTATTTACATAGTGATAATTACTTATTAAAAAGTAATGTTTAAAATCTACTGTGTGAAAGTAAAATTTTCACTATTTATACGTAAAATTCACTTTTTTTCCAGTGAAATAGTTGGTCACTGGGAAAAACAGTGAAAATTTCACTATTTCAAGTTTAGAGAGTAGATTTGATAATAACCGATATTTGATTGGTCAACACGTTTACCCCATTTTTTTTCGTAAATGATTTTAAAAGTACTGTTATATCAACTTCATGAAAATTATGTATTATTGCAATTTTTGCAGCCTACTGGCTGCCTGCAATCACTTCATCACCTGACTCAAAATTCATTTTGTATTTCAATTTATCGATACTATTAGTTAAGACACTTTATAAAATCAAATATGTTAAAGAGAACTGATTAAGCGAGGTATATTTTATTTTAAGATAATACGGAATTTTATCATATGATAAATATTTATTAATATCGTCAGTTAAATTATATGAATTTAATGTTATTGATTGAATATTTAAATTTAAACTGGGAAAACACTTTTTCAAACAATTTAAAAAACAATCACAAATATTATACAGGGTGTCCCAAAAGTCACGGACGCCATTGTAGTATCTGATGAAAAAAATAATTCTGAGACGAAAAGTCCTTAGCCATTTTTCAATTAACCGTATAGATAATTAATTATTAATTAAAAATAAAGTCTCTTTATTTGTTAGAGAAAGAGCGCCAGTGTCCAGTAAAGTATGTGCCAAACAAAGACACAACTAACTGTATGAATAACTAGTTTCTATAGCCAACATAGTCACACATATTTACTTACACATTCATACGTGCAAGCGTCTTCGTTGGAATGCACTTAACTTGACACTAGTGCTCTGCCTCTAACGCATAAAAGGACGTTATTTTAATTAATAATTAATTATCTATGCTCCTGATTAAAAATGGCTAAGGACTTTCGTCTCAGAATTATTTTGTTTATCAGATGCTACAATGGCATCCGACCACTACGGGACACTGCAA
>NW_025401997.1:179861-189110 GCF_020080835.1 Cotesia glomerata
ACAACACATTTCCTTGCTTTGTTAATTTACTAGGTATTCACTACCGAACTCAATTCCAAACCTTAAATATCTAATCATTCTTTTTGTAATAATATTTCTTAATATTCTTCATATTTAGTTTATAATTAAATTTATTATAATCATTGAGTTTGTTTATAAGTAATTTTAAGTTGTGTGAATATATTCAATAGTTAAACATATCAGTGTAGTTAATTAAAAATTACTATACGACAACCAGCCACCTCCCTGAACGAGCGTGCATGAGGCCAATCAAGGTTATCAATTCATTGCTGGAATTTATGTAAGTGAAGGAAAATTTGATACGTTGGCCGAGTCTGAGTTCTTTCACGGGATTTCGTAAAAGTGATAAGTGGGATTCTTTTATTGTAAGTTATTCGTCACCGCAGGTTGTAATTTGAGAAATTTAGCGGACAAAATTTCCTACATGGCTCGTTCCAATTTTTTTAGAAACTTATTAGGTCTCCAGTAAGATCCGCAAGGCTGATAGGCTCAATAAGGGAATTTTATTTAATAGAGAAATAAAAATTTCATTTCAATGGCGCTCGAACAGGGACGCCGTGTTCGAGGAACCTGTCCCGGTGACGGAAAGCTCTGCGATAAAAGTTTTTCTTAAAATAAAATTTCAAAAAAATTTTGCTTCGAAAATTTTATTGAAAATGTAATTTTTCAATATTCAAACTTTTCAAAATTCTTACGTTAAAAAAAAAAAAAAAAAAAAAAAACTTATCCTAAATAAGTATTACAAAATTTAATTCCAAACTTGAGAAAATTTTAATTGAAAATTATTGATATTTAAGTTTTAGTTAAAAATATTATAAATTTCATGAGTAGTAATTTTGTAAATTACCAGATTATCGTTTGTGCAAGAGCTCAGACTTTATTCATTAAATAAGTTTAGCATTGTATAAAGTGACAAAATCTGAATAATTATTACATTATAACCCTGAAAATGACATAATGCTGTAGTCTTCCAGAGATAAGGGATTAAGAAATTTATGTAGGTGATGTCATGCTTCCTGCCGAGTCTGTCATAGGATTTACTAGAATTAATATTAAAAGCATACCCTCAGAAAACCAAATAAGACAATAGTCAAAAATTTTAGTAAATATCCAAATAAAATAAATTTAATCTCTAGCATAATAAATAAAATTATATTAAGGCTCAGAAAATCAAATAAGACAATAGTCAAAAATTTTAGTAAATATCCAAATAAAATAAATTTAATCTCTAGCATAATAAATAAAATTATATTAAGGCTTCAGGAAATTAAATAAGACAATAGTCAAAATCTCTAGTAAATATCCAAAGGAAAGGAATTTAATCTCTAACATAATAAATAAAATATACATTAAAGCTTAGTAAAATAAATAAGATAGTAATACTCGGGCATAATGTTAACTCGTACCCCTATAAATCGTTTTACCGTACCCGCAGCATTTGAGCCAAGACAATCCACCTCACAAACAAACGACTTACCCCCGCTCCCTACTCAAACTGACAATTTATCTAATATACCTGTTTCGGTAAACACATTTCTAAACAGTACCACCCACACGGCAACGGATGGTCTAGATAGCTCGATAAATAATGTAAGCGGAATAAGTATCCTCACTGATGCAGAACTCTCAAACCAACCTGTACAGACGTTACAGAATGTTATTCAACAACTACGAAAGGAAGTAACAGCGTTGAGATCGGCTCAACAAAACTTCCAAATCTCAGTAGCATCTACGTGGACGCAGTCTACACATAGACCCATGACAGACGCTACATACACAAATACCAATATGTATAACACATACATGTCGACTTTACAGCCACGGGAACTATTCCCCCACACGACACTCCCCTCAACAATATACGGGCAGCAGTATTCCTCCTCTCAACACGTGCCTGTATGTCCCTCGCAGTCTAGTGCAACCCAAGGTGGGGCTGCGCGTTTACCGTACGCGCAACAAGCTCCCCTCTTACCTGCTACTGCAAGCGGAGCCATGCCTCAACAGTATGCGCTGCCGCCAACTATACCTCCCTACACATACACATATAATAACACCACTATGCCTACAATGCAATATCCCTACCCTAGTCTCAATACTCAGTTCGCACCGACGAATACATGGCAAAACAATACATCCATGCGTCCAAGCGATATAGGCCGAGTTGCCAAGTCCTGGAATGTCACATTTCCGCCGCGAGATACAACTGTAAATATTAACGCAAAAAAATACCTCAAAATTATTGAACAGCGTATGTCGAGTCATGAGATACCTTTTGAGAATTTTAGATCGGTCGTCATCACTACTTTAACTGGACATGTATTAGAATGGTATTACCAAAACGAACATTTGTTCATAAACTGGCCCATTTTTAAATCCCATTTTAAAGTCTGGCAAAGCCATCAGTCAGACGAATCAATTTTACAAGAGATTTTCGCTTCACAGCAGGGTCACGACGAACCTAGTGTATCATTTATTAACAGAATGCAATGTGCATTCTCACAGTTAGAGGAGCCATTGCCAGAAGAAAAGCAAATCCGGATCATTGTTCGAAAATTTAACCATCACTTTTTAATGAAATTCGCAGACGCAAATATTTTTAGTTATCCGGAACTTTACTCCCGCGTAAGCGCCTGGCAACCCGTCGTAAATTCCTTTCAGCCACTTCAAACTGAAATCACAAGTAGACCTCGAACTAATCATTTTACAAAAACAACAAAGCCTAAAACAAAATTGAATGCGGTTACCGAATTAAATGAAATGACTCTTGATAAGCAAACTCAAGATGATGATTCTGTAAACAGCTATGACACAGAACAAACTTCATTAGATTTTATAAATCTAATTCGAGTGATTCAACCCAAAGTCCCTCCTCGTTTTCCCCGGAATATTTTCAAAATATGTTCAAATTATTATTTGAAAAGCTACAACTCGGTACAACAGCTTCACAACCGTCAGTTTGCCAGCGATGTGGTAAAATAGGGCATACTGCTGATGTTTGTTGTATGCCAACCACAGATGAAATGCGGAAACGAGCAGGTCTCCCGATTATACAAAAAAATTCAAAGCCAAAAAACGAGTAGGCGCCCTGGTGGATGACCAAACACCAACCAGGGCCAATAAAATCTTAGAAACAGATTTACCCTTTAAACAGCCCTCAGAGGTAACAAATAAAACAATCGATTCTTCAGATTCTGTGATTAATATTAACAACTCGGTCCCTGAAAACTCTCCTGGAAGTTCCAGCCCGAATGTAGTCAGTGTATTGCATGATGCACCTATTTCTGATTCAGAATTTGAAGATTATGAATCTGAGGATGAATCTGACCAGCCAGTAAATCCTGAATTAAAAATTCACGCTTCCTATGACGAATTGACTGATTACTTAATGCCCATACACGGCGCCACTAGCCACATCAAACCCGTTTCTGCTAGTATACAAGCCCCAGTAGAAGTAAGTCGAATGATAGCCAAAATTACAATTGATTCTCACGTAATAGAAGCCTTGTTAGACAGTGGTAGCGAAAGAAGTTATATATCTGGAGCAGCATACCTCACAATACAAGGTAGTGAGCTTCAAAAGTTAGGTCCAGACCCCACGAGCACTCATGGAGTCACTTTAGCCGATTCCGGGTCAACATTTACTAAAGGTGGGGCCCCTTTCCGAATTGAAATAGACGGATACACGTTCCTTACCTGGTTGAGCGTACTTCCTGGTTTGTCAACACCAGTTATTCTAGGTTTAGACTTCTGGAAACTTGCAGACATTAGAGTAGAGTCAAAAACTGCCACCTGGAAATTAGGAGATAATCCAAAAGGACACCAATTTTGTTCACGTCCCACCAGAAATACGATATTCTCACTGAATGTTCTAACCTCTTCTGAGCGCACTGAACTCCAAAATTTTCTAACTAGCGAATTCGATAAAAATAAAGCTGCAAAGTTAGGATTGACCCATTTAGTGCAACATCACATCGAAGTTAGTGACGAAACTCCAGTTAGATGCAAACCTTATCGGCGTAGCCCTCCAGTAATGCAAGCATTACATGAAAAGGTTGATGAGTTGCTGACGAAAGGGTACATTCGGCCTTCTGATAGTAGTTGGGCCTGTTCACCAGTAATGGTTCCAAAGAAAAATAATACCTGGCGAATGTGCATAGATTATCGCCCACTTAACCGAAAAACTCGGAAATCCGCTTATCCACTGCCCATTATGCATCGGATTTCATCCAGTCTTCGCGGAGCTAAGATCATTTCCACAATTGATCTTAGTGATGCATTTCACCAGATTGAAATTTCACCTGACTCGCGAAAATATACAGCATTCTGTGTTGATGGCCGTGGGTTGTTCGAATGGATTCGCATGCCTTTCGGGTTAGTGAATGCACCGAGTACTTATCAGGAGTTAACTGACGAAGTTCGGCGTATGGTTATTCAATCACTGTGGGAAACAGCCGCCACATACGCAGCAGCTGCGGAAGAAAAAATATTCGCGTATTTAGACGACTGGATAATTATCAGTAGCACTATTGAGGAACATAAAATCTACTTACACGCCGTCCTGGAAGCATTCTGAAGGGCTGGTTTAAAAATGAATGAGAAAAAAAGTCAATTTGGTAGATCAGAAGTAAAATTTTTAGGTTTTATAATAAATGAAAATGGTATGAGTCCGGATCCCGCGCGTTTAGAACCAATTAAAAATTATCCCCGGCCCCAAAACCGCAAGGAACTACGTAGATTCAATGGGCTTATCAATTGGTACCATAAACACTTAAAAAATATCGCAAAAATCCAGGGTCCGTTAAACAAATTAACTAGCGTTCGCACAGAGTGGAAATGGACCGGTGTTGAGGAAAATGCATTCCTTGAAACTAAGAAAGCGTTACTCCAAGCCTCAACTTTGACGTTACCGGAACCCGACAAACCGTACCGCTTAAATACTGATGCCAGTAACACTGGTTTAGGTGCAATCCTGACTCAGTACGATTCAATAGAAAATAAAGAAAATTTGATTGTATGTTTGAGTCGACCACTTAATAAGGCAGAAATTAATTACACAACCACTGAAAAGGAATGCCTCGCGGTAATATGGTCCCTACGGAAATTACGCGGCTATCTAGAAGGATTACCGGTCACAGTTTACACTGATCATTCCGCCCTACAATGGCTTTACAATCTAAAAGATCCAGCAGGCCGTCTAGCCCGATGGGCAATTGACCTTTCAGCTTATCGACTAGAAATAATCCACTACAGAGGTACCCAAAATGAGGCCCCAGATGCCTTATCACGCCTCTATGAAGATCCTAGTAACGATTCTCGCTTAAATGCCATTATCGATCCCACGATAAACTGGTATGATGAAAAAGTTCGCGTAGTAAGTAAATTCCCGAACCAATACCCTGAATGGAAATATGAAAATGATCAACTATATTATTTTAGACCCACTATTATCAAAGAAGTTCTGGGTGACTTAAATGCATGGAAAATTGTATTAAAGGAACCTGAAATTAAAACACACATTGAAAAAGCTCATTTTGAAGTCACAGCTGGCCATCTAGGCATTGATAAGACATACCAACGCATACGTGAGACCCATTACTGGCCTGGAATGTTCCGTGATATCGTTACATTCGTAAACTCGTGTGAGATTTGCCTTCAGACTAAGTCTGACCAGACCAAATCCCGAGGTTATATAGGCACACGCCCCCCAACACAACCTTGGTCTATCATCTCGATAGACACCATCGGTCCATACACTCGATCTGCAGCTGGAAATCAGTATGCGCTGGTAATTGAAGATATTTATACCAGGTATCTTGAAATATTCCCTTTAAAGCAACAGACCGGGAGGTCTATTAAAAAACATCTACACGAAGTCATAGCCCATTGGGGTCCCGTTCGCCAAATTATCTCTGATAATGGCAAAGAATTCATAAATAAAGATATTCTAGATTTTATAAAACAGAATAACATTCAATTAACTCCCACTCCCATAGGTCACCCTAGTGCTAATCCAGTAGAACGTTGTAATCGCACCATTAAACCCATGATCGTTGCGTTTACCGGACAAAATCAGAAAGACTGGGACGAACATTTACCTGACTTGAAATTTGCCTACAATACTTCTGTACATACTGCTCTTGGAGTATCTCCATTTTACTTAAATCATGGGCGAGATCCTCCTCTTATACAAAACATTAACACTCATACTGACCTAGCTGATTTTGACCTGGCCCTGTGGACCAGTCGAGCAAACAGACTTGATGAATTAAGACACTTGGTGGAGAGTCACATGCTCAAAGCTCGGGAACGCACTCGCAGACAGTATGAAAATAAATTCTCAGCCCAGCCTATTGATCTAAAAGTAGGAGACCATGTTTATTATTTAAATAAAAAATTAAGCAAAAAAGTAGACGGCTACAGTGCTAAACTAGCCCCTAAATATTCTGGCCCCGCAATCGTTACCGAGATTGTAAGTCCATTAGTGATTCAGCTGACAGACCTAGCAGGTAACAGCCTGGGCACACATTATCTTAATGATTTAAAAATTCCAAGACGGTCAAAACGTCAAAACTAATTATTATCAATATATTGCAGATTACATCATACAATGCTGAAAATTCGTTTCACCGATTCTGGCGACGAGTCTATCTCCTCGAGTCAAGAGAACCTGCTTGACCCGTTGAAGGGGACTCTAGCCAGCCATCCATTTCTCATCTCATCAAACATCATCATCTTCATCACTACCCTCGTCGGAGACCATCGAACGCCCAAGGATCATCAAGCCACCAGAAGACGCCGTTACCGCAGCCCAGATGTCATTTGGAAAAGTCTCATCCACTCCACCGATACCAGCAGTCTCAACAATACAAGACATGTTAAAAAACGAGTTTGCAAAACTTCACGCACGAATCGATCGAGCTATTTCAACCCAGACAGTCCCCAACAAACGTTCGTCGTTACCGGAACGTCCTGAATGGGTCACACACCTCGCTGACCGCCTTGAGGATGTGTACCACTTATTAAGCGTCAATTCAAAGAATATCGCTAAGTTGGAAGCCAGGCTGGATCGACAGACAACGGATGTAGCTATTCAACTGAAAGGGGGCAATCAACAAACCCCAATTCTGCTCCAGGAACTCAAGGAGAGTATTGTTAAGGCCAATCAAGATACTATAAAAAGGCTGGAAGCCCTTGAGCAACAGATGCAATTGCTTCACTCCTGTGAAGCTACAACTACAACATCAGCAGCTGAGGTTCCAAGTCCAACAGCTCAAGTAGAACCTCCAAAATATAAGATCGGAAGAACTCCTGAGAACAGGGCAGTGATACCTATCCTAGCAAACCAGCCAGCTTCTGCCTGTGGACCAAATGCGGGATTGAAGCGAAGGGTGTCAAACAGTGCTCAGACAATCGCACCAGGTGTCCAGTTTCCACCATCGGCTCTACTAACAGCCCGCGACAACAGAGGTGAACTCACTGAGGAAGAGTCACTCAAGCTTCAACAGACAGGAGCCATCTCCAAGATTGTCTCTATAAAGCCACCGGTCGTCACCATCATGAGTGAATTACCTTACGCTCAAACGCAGCCAGCGACTAGACAGCCACCACCAATCTCCTGTGAAGCTGCCTATAAACAGTTCTTACAGGACACAGCTGATACTGGTGCCGACTCAAGCCCATCTGCGAAGCCTAATGAGCCAACTATTGTGATCCATAATGGAGTACGGCTCATGGACTACACTGCGTTCCGTAAGACCATCCAAAGCACGTGTGCAATGGTATAGCCATACTTGTTGCATGACCACAGGCAAGATTCCTGGACCCAGACGGTCATGAGCCAAGCCCAGGCTTTATTCATTTCTGAAGGATGTCAAAATTGCAGGCAATGCAACCACAAAATATCAGAATGTCGATTGTCATGGAGACCCGATATGTGCCATGTATGCTACCAGGATCAGGTAACAACAGAAACCTGCTTCCGAACTCATCTCAAGGAACAACGAGACTTGTATCGTGGACGCTGCTCCAAATGTGGATTACCAATCCAATTTTTTGATCCTCAATGTAAAGGCTGTAACCAACGTTATCCAAGATATAAAAGATGGATTGCCACCAAGTACACCCAGGAAGAGATCGAGCGATTTCACCAAGACCATCTACGTGCCCTCCGAAAATGATTCATCTTATCATCATTATCATTCATTCATCTTTATTTTTTTTGCAAAGGCCAGTGTATTAATTTTCTTTTACAATTACAGCAATAGTAATTATACGTAAAATTTTTATTATTGTTATTATAAATAATTTTCTTTATTATAATTTTTCTTTCTCAGAGAAGAGGTCGAAGTCACGTGATCGGAGTGTCGATGGATTCTCATCTCATCGTTACCGGTATCCCGTGCCGCCTCTCTCGAAATATTTTATTATTTTTTTATTCAGCACTCACTGCACATCTAATTATTTAAACTCTTCTTTTTCTTTGAAGAGTATGTCCCAGCCTGGTAAGGGGGATTGAGACAATACAAATTGTCCGCCTGATCAGCTGCGCGACATACCCTTGAAAATTAGACTCGGCTATGATCGAACGCGGTCGATATCTAGCGCCGTAAGGGGGAAGGAGGGGAGAAAAACCGAATACCCAACGGACAGGAGCATCGATCGGCACTTCGACCTCGCTAGTCAATAAGCATACAACACATTTCCTTGCTTTGTTAATTTACTAGGTATTCACTACCGACTCAATTCCAACCTTAAATATCTAATCATTCTTTTTGTAATAATATTTCTTAATATTCTTCATATTTAGTTTATAATTAAATTTATTATAATCATTGAGTTTGTTTATAAGTAATTTTAAGTTGTGTGAATATATTCAATAGTTAAACATATCAGTGTAGTTAATTAAAAATTACTATACGACAACCAGCCACCTCCCTGAACGAGCGTGCATGAGGCCAATCAAGGTTATCAATTCATTGCTGGAATTTATGTAAGTGAAGGAAAATTTGATACGTTGGCCGAGTCTGAGTTCTTTCACGGGATTTCGTAAAAGTGATAAGTGGGATTCTTTTATTGTAAGTTATTCGTCACCGCAGGTTGTAATTTGAGAAATTTAGCGGACAAAATTTCCTACATGGCTCGTTCCAATTTTTTTAGAAACTTATTAGGTCTCCAGTAAGATCCGCAAGGCTGATAGGCTCAATAAGGGAATTTTATTTAATAGAGAAA
>NW_025401997.1:189210-199114 GCF_020080835.1 Cotesia glomerata
TTAGGCATTGATATCTGTCTATTGAAATTAAATATTTTTATCTCTATGATAAAATTCACGAATTAAATTGATACTAGAAAAAGGTAATCCTACACTGTAATTTGTGGTTTTGTTGATTAAATGTTTCGTTAAAGGATAGCTTCTTCATTACAAAAATGTATACTTCAAATGTATCAACACAATTAATATAATAAGTATTATGTACCAGGATAAGTTACTTTTATAACACGTCAATTTTTTTTCTCTCTTAAATTCAATTCACACTAATTTTTTTTAATTTTTTCAGTTTGATGATGTCAACGTAAACAGTAATAGAAAAGGCGTAACATTAGATGAAATGTTGAATCAAGAACAACAGTCCGATGATACATTATTGATCTGTGTAAAATGTCATGAAAAATTCAAAAAATTCCAAGTATACGTTCTGCACTTGGCAAAAATTCATCATTTAAATCATGAATTTGACTGTCCAATGTCGAACTGCAATAGGTCGTATTCTTCAAAATATAGCTTAAAATATCATTTGGATCATAGTCATGATTTTAGTGGAGTTGTGCCAGTTAAAAAATCTAAAATCTCTATCAACAATGAAAATAATATTGAAGATAATTCTGCTAAATCAGATTCTCGGAAGACTAATCCAGCTTGGAATACATTCTCAACTTCTAACGATCAACAGGAACCTCAAAATGCTTCTTGCGATGAAAATAGTGAACCAACGAAATCTAATGTTAACAATAGTTATTTCATGCTCATAGAACAGTTTGTATCACAATTGTATAATTTCCTTAATATACCGCGATCGTTCATTCAATCTTTATTTAAATTAGTTGAATCTTTAACAGTAAACATTGTAACCGATATTTTTAATATTGTAAGTAATATTGATTTTAATGCTGATATTAAAATTGAAAAGATCGCATTAATTAGTAGTGAAATAAAAAAAGCATTTACTGAGCTTGGTACAGAACACAGACGGATTAAACATTTTGAAAGTACAAAATACTATATTGAACCCGTAGCTGAAGTAATTGGAACTCAACGTATAAGTAAAAAAGTTGGAGATAAAGTAATTTTACATTTGAAAGAAAAAAAAGCTTATATAATTCCTCTAGATCTAACTCTAAAGATATTTTTAGAAATTCCTGGAGTATTTGATGTAATTTATAATTATCAAAAGTCATTAATGCAAGAAAAAGCTAAAAATAGTTCAATTTTACGAAACATTGTTCAAGGTAGCTTATGGGACGATCTGAGTAAAAAATTTGACAAAAATCAGATTGTACTTACTTTATTAATATTTTTTGATGACTTCGAAACCGGTAACCCTCTCGGAAGTCATGCTGGGAAAAATAAAATAGGTGCCGTTTACAGTACAATCGCTACTATACCACCTAATATGTCAAGCCGGGTAGAAAATACATTTTTAAGCTATTTATTTTATTCTGATGATCGGGCGACATATGGCAATAAAGCTATTTTTAAGAAATTCATATTATCTTTAAAAAGTTTAGAAGAAAATGGGATTAACATCTGTATTAATAATCAACAACTTAATATTAAATTTGTCTTGGTAGCAATAACAGGTGATAATTTAGGGCTTCATAGTATTTTAGGCTTCTTTGAAAGCTTTAACGCTACAAATTTTTGTAGATTTTGTTTAATTAATAAAGCAGATTCTCAAAATCAGTTGTCAATTAATCCTGAATTGATTAGGAGCATAGAAGAATATGATAAACATGTTAAAAATAAAATCAATGTTAAAGAATCTTGTGTATGGCATGACCTGCCTAATTTTCATGTTTATCAAAATCTTTCTTGTGATGTAATGCATGATCTCATGGAGGGCATTCATAGATATTCAATGCCTCTTATAATTCATCATTTGATTGAAAAGCAATATTTTACTCTTGACGAATTAAATTCAAGAATTAAATATTTTTTATATCATAACTTAGAAGTAAGTCCAGCATTTATTAATAATAATCATTTAAAAAACAAATACTTAATAATGTCAGCTTCTGAAATGCTAAGCTTAGTAAGAAATTTTTGTTTTATTATCGGTGATAAAGTTGAAGAAAAAGATGATATTTGGCATTATTATCTTTTATTATTAGAATTAACAACATTGTTAACATCGCAAACTTTAACGTATGAGTTGGTAGATAATTTAGAAGCTTTAATAATTGAACACAATGAAACGTTCATTAGTTTGTTCAATGAAAATTTGAAACCAAAGCATCATTTACTACTCCACTATCCTACAATAATAAAAAAAATTGGACCACCGATTTTATATAGTTCATTTAAGGGTGAGACTAAACATTCAGAAATGAAGAAAGTTTCAGATTCCATCCACTGCTATAAACAGTTGCCTTTGTCAATTTCTATTCGATGTCAGCTGAAATGCTGCTTTAGATATACATGTAAAAATGGATTGGATAATGTAATTAGTTTTAGTAAAAATATACAGCTACATCATACAAATGGTAATGAGTATTCAGTTGATTGGTATCAAATAAATGGAGTAAGATATAATAAAGGGATGGTAATAGTAAAAGATTTTGATGAAACAGAAGAGCCTATACTTTTTTTAATTGAAGACATATTAATTAATAAAAAGAACGACGAAGATGTTACATTTGAATGTATTTCACTTAAAGTAATCAATTTCAATGCTCACTTTAATGCATATAATGTTGATAAAACTATAGAAAAAGAGTCTATTGCGATAGATAAATGTTTATCGCAACCACTGATGTTACGCAATATTTGTGATGAGTTACTGGTGAGTTTAACAAAAATGTAAAAAGTTAAGAATCTGAAATATGTTTGTAAATTACTATGTTTACTATATAAATGTACAGTTAATATGTTTACTATAATCTTGTTTTTTTATGTAATTTGTCGAAAATAAAAAAAAAATAAATTAATGCATGTAAAATTTTTAATTCAATTCTTCAAATTTTTAATGAAAAATACTATCTATTAAATTGTAATTTTATTGATTTACTATAATGCGAAATAAAAGTATATTTCTCTCTACATAAATATTATATTATTTTGAAATAAGATGTTAATTACTCCATTAAAATGTTTATAAGTTTTCAAATAATATAATAATATCTTTTATCAATTAGTTGTAAATTTTGAAATAAAATTATTATTACTTGGAATAAACAAAATAAGTGAGTTCATTTGAAAACTCGATCGACTCTAACAGATCGATATATTACTTCAACTCGAGAGCCTGATGTTTTTAGAATAAATTCATTCTGTCTAGACCCAAGAACATTAATGTTCTTGAGAGAAGAAATATGTTTTCTTTATTAAAAAAACTAAAAATATTTAAAACAAGAACTACTTTCTTAAAATAAAATTTTAATTCTTTATCAAAGAATTTTTTTTTTTTTTGATAAAAAAAAAAATTTTTTTTTTTTTGTAAAATATATTTAACACAAGAAAATACGTGAACTTTATTCAAGATTTTATTTTTGAAGACAGTTTTATTCTTGAATCAAGACTTCCTTTTTTTCTGTGCAAATTCACGTCAACTTTTATCTCGATTACCAAATCAAATTGATGGCATTGATCCGATCATTAAATTTATCACAAAAGCTAGTAAAATAGTAACATCAAATAATTTATTTGATTCCAGTGAGATATCAAGAGCTTTAATTCATTTCAATAAAGAATATGCTACTAATTTTGCAAATTATTTAGAATGTAGTAAAGATAACGTGATTATTTGGGATTTTAGTTTAAAATATTCAAAAGCCAATAAAGAAATGAGAGTAATCCGAGACATTACCAAATTAAAGCCAATTTCTAAAATGAACACTGAAGAATCGGATAATCCAATATACCGATATTATGTACCGGTAACATATTTAATAAAAGAAGATCGTTTAACATTAGGACAATTCATTCCGAGTATCCGAGCTGACAATAATTTTAATATTGTTGAATCTCATATACCGAATTGTCAATTATTCAACGGCCTTATAGTAGAGGGCATAGGACCGACATTACCGCATGGATCGCCTATGGTCGATAGAAATAAATTATTAAATTTCAATTATTCACCGAATGTTAATGACAAATTGAAAACCATTTCTGTCATACGAAGTTATTCGCCAAAAATATTACATTGCATTCAATATGGTGATTATCCACCGCCGATAGAGGCTTTTAAAAAGTCACTTAACAATAATATGGTTGTCAATATCGGAAGTACTCTATAAAACAATAAATATAATCTCCATATTCTACGAGCGTTTTGCATACTTAACTATTCTATGAGAATAGAAATGAAATATAGGAAGTACTCGATCAATAACAATAAATATAATGTCCATATTCAATGAACGCTTTGCATACTTAACTATCCTATGAGTGGAAGGAGAGTAGGCGACGGAGGGGACAGGAAGGCTAAAAAACTTGAAGGGGCGGGGGGGAGGGTAGGCGTTGAACTGGGCGTAAATATGCGCGGTTGATTCACGCGTCGATGTAGAGAGATGGACACTTGTCGCTTTTGAAAAAGTTGAATGTTGTAAAACACTCGACAGTATGAAATCGACCTGCTGTTAAGTAATATAATATTAAATTAGAAAATAGTGCAATATGTAATATTTAAAATGAATAAAAAAGGTATTAAATAATTATATATAATTAATTTATTATTCGTATACAAATATTTTTTTTAATATTCAGATAACACTATTTTCTTTTCAGTTGGATATATCTATACAAAGAGATAACAATAAAAATAAAAAAAATAAAAACATCCACTCACGACGACAACAACAACCGTAAAAGCAACAAAATGACAACCGAATCATATACATATCCCATAGTACTTTGATGAAGAAAATCATGGAGAATATTAATAAGAATGAAAATAATAATAGTGTTGTTCAAGTACGACAACACCAAGATTTCATTATTGATGGCGATCAAGATACTCATTTATATATATATATATATATATATATATATATATATATATATATATATATATATATATATATATATATCTATATATATATATATATATATAATATTTGTGATTGTTTTTTAAATTGTTTGAAAAAGTGTTTTCCCGGTTTAAATTTAAATATTGAATTAATAACATTAAATTTATATAATTTAACTGACGATATTAATAAATATTTATCATTTGATGAAATTCCGTATTATCTTAAAATAAAATATACCGCTAATCAGTCTTTTAACATATTTGATTTTATAAAAATTAATAGTATCGATAAATTGAAATACAAAATAATGACAGGTGATGAAGTGATTGCGTTTCAGTGTATTGCAAAAATTGCAATAATACATAATTTTCATGAAGTTGATATAACAGTACTTTTAAAATCATTTACGAAAAAAAATAGGGTAAACGTGTTGACCAATCAAATGTCGGTTATTATCAAATCTAAGGAATATTTTATAATTGATAAATGTAAAGTAGATTTATTGTCCGTTGTAATATGCGAATCATTGAATAAGTATCAAATTCAACCGTGCAAAGAGATTGGCGTATACTTTACAAACGCCTCTATTACTGATTTATTTTTTTTTCAAAATGATAATGTATCGTATACTTTATTTTATTATAAAAATTTGTATTGGTCGCTAACCGATGCGTATTTAATAAAAAAATCTAAATTAGCTTCTGTTAGTAATAGTAATTTATTGAATAATAAAAATAATTATTTAAAATTTTTTTATCATACTCTATTTTTGTATCATATAAGCTGTCATAATCAATATAATTTAAATATTTTTCATACCTTAGATAAGGAGTATACTGTTTTATTGAAATGTATTATATAAAAATATATTAAAAAAAGTATGGAATTTTTTAATAATAATAAAACTCTTTTGATTTCTTTATTTTTTATTCTTTCAATATTATGCCCTATTACGGTTTATTTATATAAACGATATTCAGCTACTAATGACCAAAAATTCGCATTGAATTTTACAACTGACGACACATCTGATGATGACGATGATGAATCCATAATAGACGACGTAAGCGAGGTAGAGGAAGAAAAATAACAAGTAGTTATTAATGATGAACCGACTACGTCTAATATTAATGATAATAATTATATTTCACATATAAGAGATATACAAAATAATATATCGACATTATCAATTCCAAAAAATACTATACTAGATATTAGTATTAAAAAAAGACGTCAGTACACTATAAGTAGTTTTCCTACATACTTTACTTTGAATTCCGATTCAATTACACAATTGAATATAATGCAAAATAAATCTTTTAACAATACAATTATTAAATTTTATAAAGATACAATGAGTAGTTCCGATGATATTTCATCTCTAGCGCCAATATATGAAATTAACATAAATACATATAACAGTTTGGGTAAAATTGGTGCAATTAAAATTAATAATGATTTCGTAAAATCCTTACCATCTACAAGTAATGATGGCATACCATTAAAAAATATTAAAATTCTTACACCTATAAAATCTAATAAATCAATTGATAGTGACAATAACAAAAAGAACACTGTCTGTTCATTAATAATAAAATATAATGATATTAAAGAAATTATTTATTTAGAACATATGACACAATTTAATACGGTATTTATATACATAAAAGTGATTTAAGTGTACCTGTATATTTGAAAATTTCAAAGTAAAATTTGTATTTTTAAAAATAAACATTTAAATTTTACACAGTCACTTTTCTATTTATATAATAATAAGAAAAAATAATCGCTATGAAATATAAACAAGTTATGAATAGTATAATAGTTTTATGCCATATTGGATGCTTCTCTATAAAAGTTTCAGATTAATCTTTTCTTACAAAATTAAAATAATTTAATGGCATATCAATTCTTTGATCACTTTTGTCACAGTGTTTACACGCTGTGGCATTTCCCGCCGGGCTTGAGCACACTGATGTTGGAGGTTCCGCCAGATGGCGGCACCTCCCGGGCAATTAAATAAAAATTTATTAGAAATAAGATTTAGTTTAAGATAATATTGTTTATTCATATTTTATTTCAGCCTAAAACGCGATCAGGATGGTCGCCGGCGATTAAAATTAGTACGAAACTAATTTAAAATTTAATTTGAAAGATTTAATTTATCTAGTTAATTTAATTTACTAAATTAGACGGGGCCCAAGTGAGCGGCCGACGGGCCTGAGGACGCCCGAGGTCCCCAGTCTAGAGCAGACGAGCCTGACGCTCAGCTCAAATTTATGTTCTAAACTCACGTTTGATTTAAATTATTAAATAATCGTATAAATAATGATTATGATTGTTGCCGAATTACTATTTCACGCGGATACCGGCTCGATTTACGCTTTGGGGGAGAATTGCTCAATATTTGGTGGAATTGGACATTTCAAAAAAACGATACCGGCGTCGGCCGAGGTGACGGATAGTCCCTCATGAGGGCAGGTCGGTAGCGGCAGCTGGCAGCATGCTGCCGGGAGAGTGGTGCAGGGAGTCACAGGCGTGAACCGAGATGGGAAGCATCAGTGTGTTCAAGCTATCATAGTTTTGGTTTTTTGCTATTTTTGCAATTGTTGCCTAAGCCGGTCGACAATTGTTCATAAATTTATTATTTAATTTACTTAAGAATCAATTTGGCAGTTTTGGTCGAGTGATCCGGCATACTCCGGTAAGTCCTTGAATATTATTCCACCGTGGTAATTATTGAGATTCTCCCGGGCGGGATCCAGAGCCGGTTTCCCGCGTGAGGCCGCCATCTTGGCCACGTGGCTAATACGTAATAAATTAATGGGGTTGAATTATTTGCTAATAAAATCAAATTCGATTACGATCAAACGTGGGTGAATTTATTTGTTAAAATTAAATAAAGGCCTTTTGAGGGAAATTTCACGGCGGCTGATTACCTGGTCGCGTCTTGTGACTCGCGTCGACTTGCCGCGCAATTACCGAGATCTAAAATCGATAAGGCGGTGTTTGTATGATTATTGTTTTCCCTGCGGGTTACTATTATTATATGTATGATTTCTCAAGTGCGATCCGCAATTAATATTATTTATTAATTATTGCTGTAATAATTTTAAGGTCTACCGATAATTAATATAATCAGATATTGATCGATATTATAATTGTTAATCTGGATTCAATTTACGAATAATATTAATAAATATTATTAATCTTTATGATTATTTACACTCTGCAACCAATCTTGTAAGAAAATTAATCAACGCAAATAACGAGCAATATTATTGGCATTTTGTTAATATTATAACTATTTTTGAGACTATTGCGAGTTGCGACATCAGATGTCGAATATTAGGATTATTATTGTGATTTAACCGATAAATATTGTTGATCAGTGAAGCGATTATTATTTTGCGTTGCTTACGATTATTATTGTTGAATGTTAATTACCATTGCGAGCAATATCTTGAGCGTAAGTTATGCTCGATATTATTTAATCCTGACTATTATTGAGATTATTGTTTTTTATTGCAGATATTGTTATTCTCGAATATTGCATTGTTATATTTTTATATTTTAAGTTGAGAAGAAAGTTAGTGTTAATCAAGAATTCCACAAAGGATTTAATTTGTATCCGAAAATAGGATTAAGTTAGCCTACGGAGAATCTCAGTAATTTAAACCTCTTAGGCTATAATTTAAATAAATTTGTAATTGGAGACTTATTTAATTCATCTCTAACTATTTTCTTGGATTAATTCCTTTGTGCTAACTATTTAACCTTCCTGTATTCTTTTCCTACGACTCATCTTCCTGTCACGATCAATTAATATAAACTAGTATCTTATAATTAATTATTCGTCATTTCCAATTCTGAGGTCTAGTTTAATCTGAATCTCGATTTCTTCGTGGCTCATCTTTTACTCATATCGATTTAAATCGTTAATTGACCGTTCGGCGAGGCCCCTGGAATTTTGGTTACTTTTGGTAATTTTCATGAAAATTACCTGGCGTCCTATCGTGCACTAACCCAGCCTGAGGAGTTTTCGGGTTACTTTTATTATACATTTGAAGAGGGCGAGCGTAAAATACTCTACCCAGCCGGTATCTCCGCCACCGGTTAAATTTAGTTAAATTTCTGGGGAAAAGTATTGTTACACTTTTCAAGATTAAAATTTCCGGTCGCAAGTAAATGCTTGTAATTAATTTATTATTATTATCACATTCTTCCTTTTCCTTAATTTTAAAAACACATGCTGAAACCTTTACATCTTTTATATTTTTTAAAAAATCCGATAATAAAACGAAATTTTTTGAAACAACATACCTATTTAAGGAATTACGTAGTATAATAGTTACATAATTATCCGCAATTGAAAATAAATTATAATTTATTAAATCATTACCATACGATTTGTAAATTATTTTTGAATTGTTATCAAGATTATCTACACTGAAAGATCCATTAAAATCCACACAAAATAAAGTATCAGTATTTAATTTTTATATTTTTGTACATAATTTTAGAACATAGAGGTTCGTATTTTTTTCTTTGATTATATGCCAGAGAAAGTGTTTTTAAATTAATAAAATTTTTTTCAAAATTCGGCACATTTATACCATTTAAATTAACAAATATAGATAATACTTTAATAAAAATTTCAGTCCACGTCTTTATGGCTTTATCGCTGTCTTTCAAATTTTTGTCGTAGAGATTAATAATGTCATTCTGTTTTAATTTAATTGTTTTATCATTGATTCCCGACAATTTATTATCTATTCTGACAAAATTTTCAAAATGTTGAAAATAATAAATTCCAACTGCCATTCCGCACAAGTCTGGTCTTTGTTCTATCCAAAAAAAAAAAAAAAAATAATCATTATAAATTTACTTATTATTACATTAGAACTTATAGAATATATATATAT